>NC_068409.1:6106988-6406988 GCF_023724105.1 Carassius gibelio
TAATGCAAAGTGACTAATTCAGTTGCAGCAGATGACTTTAGGAAAACATGCACTTGTAAAGTTCAACATTTGCATATTCCTTCAGGAATGATGTTGAATATGAAGGGCGGTGTTATTTCCTCAACTGTCCTAATCTTTGTTATATTCTCATTCACATCATCCTTGTCAAGGTCCATCTGAGTGCATGACTGTCATGACTGTACACTAGCTAAGGTCATCCCATGACGTCAGTGATGTGGAAATGCAGCCGAGCGCAGGCGAGTCACGCTGACGAGTCACAGCGCTGACAGACAACAAAAAGGAAAGAGTCTGTACACCTACAGTATAATAGCGTTTCCATCCGCCACACCCCTCGTCTCCAATCCAGCGCCTCACCTACTCATTACATGATGAATACTTCCTCATCCTTCAGCAGAGCTGCGTGTATTAGCCATTCCGCTGGTATTTATGGAAACGTGATCAAGGGTGATGAAACCATGATAAATAAGCAGATTGCTCTTTTGTCTGCTCACACACAGGAGATTATATTTAGTACTTATTTTCCAATTGGCCTTTCCATTTCCAAAGAAACGGTTAAATTTAGACCTGAAGACGCAACTGCTGTTTGAACAGGCTTTGGAAAACAAAAATAGCATCGGGAAATGCATTTTGATCTACATGTTGATGGCTCCATTATTGTAAAGTTTGCACACATGTACAGTGAAGTCTGAGACTACGGAAGAAAACGCCATCATTTTTCCACTCTTTTCAAATTCAATACAAACATGTTTATTACAAATTAATTGAACTGTCAAAAATCTTGATCAAATTACTCACACATATTAATATTTGCTGAGACTTGGGTGGCAGTATGTTGTTATATGTATCTCCATGTCACTGAACATAAACCAATCCCATTGTGCAATGGACTGTCAATCTGTGAGAGGCTGCACTGAGAAAATGTCAAATGGCCTTGGTGTTTATTTAAAGTGCATAATCAAAAATTATGGTTTCCAGTTTTTGTTCAGTTTGCCTAAAAGCAAGTAAAACTCTGGCCAAATAAAATATTTAAAAAATCAAATTTTGTTCCAATAGAATTTTCACTTAACACCTGATAGTTGATGTCACTTTTTTTTTTCCTTTGGTACATAACTGAAAATGATGCGCAATGCATCACAATTAACATTCAGGTTATAGACATAAAAACAGGGGTCATAATAGACATGCAACACAACATCAGCAATAACTTTTGGGGTTATTTTTCACCGTAAATCAGTGTACAGACAACTTGGATTGCAAGCTTTTGGTGAGCTACTGTTTTTGACAGCAATAAATCCATTCTCCCGTGAAAAGAATCCATTCTCTTGTGTGATCTCACATTATTTCCTATATCAATTCTTGTGTGTTTGGCTGTGAAACATAGTTTGTAGACCAGACGGAGTTGGTGGTGCGTCTTCCTCTTAAACCGTTGTGTCCGATCTGTCGAGCAGCGATCGATGACTTTGAACACCGTGCTGTGTGAAGCCAGCTTTACTCACTCGGATCTCTCTGTAAGCCTGGTTTGGTGTGTGTTTGCCCTGATGACTACTGAAGGCTAGTGTCATGCTTTCCCTTTTCTGTGTGTGTTACATAGAGAATAGTTTGTTGTGTTTTGCAAAAACTGTTTCATGAAACTGAAATCAGAGTCAAAGGCTGAGAATTAGCGTATGGTTTTGCAGATTTGGTCTGGGCTTCTGCTGTTTAAATGTGCCTGCTTTCAGAAATTTTGTGGCAAGTAAAGATTTAGTGTGAAAGCAGTTGAAAATAACTGTAATAGCCCGGCCATCAATCAAATTGAAACTGAATATTTGGTTTCCCATGAGGAGACGACATGATCGTTGTCACACAATCGCTTACATTTTAAATTTACATTACAATTTTAAATCATGTTTCTTTATTTCAAAAAAGTTAAACTTTGCTTTCATGCTTAAATGACTATAACCTTTTTCTAATCATGTTACAGACCCCATGTACTAACAGCTGGAAGCTCAGAGTGTCTTGGTAGGACTACTTTGAAGTAATGCACACAACCTGAACGAAAAAAAAAAGCATAAACAGCGGTTAGTTAAACAAAAATAAAGAAGAGGCCGACTGACAGAAGTTATAAATAATGATCTTCCGAGCAGGTTGCTTTTCGGCTTTTTCACTTGAGAGCGTTCTGTTTGCCCATGTATGGTCACAGGCCAACGAGAGAATTCACGTAATTCACGGCGTGCATGAACCCTCTGCCTCACGCAGCAATAATTTACTGCTTTTATTGTTGCACATATCACCTTCCTAGTGGCACAACCATTTGAAATTTCCATGATTGTTGAAGACACACTCCACCCTGGAGCAGATTTATTTCACACATCTGGATGAGGTGTCTGTAGTTTCTCCTCGCCCTGCCGTTATTTGATTTGCTGCTAAGAGTGAATATGAACAGAGACCAGGGAGAAGAAAAGTCATTCCTTACAGCGCTCCTGTCCGCCTTTGTCCCCGCTCGCACACGGTGGGAAAAGAAACAGCTTTTGGACAATGTTTGGGTGGTTTGATTAGAGAACGTGGTCACTTCGAGATCTGTCAGCCTGGCATGTGTCTGAGCCCCTGGGAAAAGGCTGAATTTAATGACAGCTTTAACAGTTATGAAGAATACTTTCCAGGCCCATTAACACATCTCATGCCTTATAATTAACCCTGCCAGGTCATTTTTAAAATAACAATAGCCCATTCAGAGGAAAATCACAGATGTGTGACGTGAGATTATGGATTATAAAATCATGTTGTGTGTGGCTCTGATTCGTGTTGATGGAAATGGTATGGTGTGTGTGTGTTTCCACAAGTTTCAAGCATTGCTGTTCCACAAGTAATTCATGAATTCATAAACTATATTGCAATATGAGTAATAAACATTGAGCTGGATTAAAACTTCCTTGTGTTTTGCTAACACTTTTTTGTTAGATAACTTTGATCAAAAATCTGGATGTCTTGAGCTCTACAGAAAGGGTGTATTCAAGCTGGATTTTAGATACAAAAACAAAAACAAAAACGTATCTTTGTCGTCTTGCATTATATATATCTAAACGTTCTTAAAGCAAGATACATTAATGATTTACTTGATAGGTAAAATTACAATGGATATTAAGTAGGTCTATTTTTTTTAGAAAAAAACTATTGAAATGTTGTTAAAACAAGAAAAAAATTATTGCCAGTGGGGTAAGAAAAATTATCTGTTGGTAAGTTATTTTTCATACTCCAATGACACATTTTTTTTTCTTGTTACAAGCAAAAAAAAAAAAAAAAAAAAAATATATATATATATATATATATATATATATATATATATATATATATATATATATATATATATAGATAGATAGATAGATAGATAGATAGATAGATATATATATATATATATATATATATATATATATATATATATATATATATATATATATATATATTAGGGGTGTAACGATACGCGTATTCGTATTGAACCGTTCGGTACGACGCTTTCGGTTCGGTACGCGGTACGCACTATGTACCGAACGGTTCATTGGACTAATTAATTATATTTGGAAAAAAGAATTGTGAAATATAATGATATGCATTCAACAAGGTAGCCCAATAACCCAAACGACGTAACAGGCAACGCCCCTGACACCCCCGAAGAAGAAAAAAGCACCAACTTATATGTTTATGTTATGCTGCTCAGTCAGGCGCTTGCTCACTCAGTACGCGCTGAAGGCTCGTTTAAAAAATGGCCAATGCGTTTAAAAGACCAGAAATAGAAAATCCTCCAATAACCAACAGGTCTCGTGTTTGGGTGCACTTTACCAATCGATCGGGGCATCCAAACAAGCACGGAAATCAAAATGGACTAGTACTATACTGTGTCGGAATTTCCTGAGCAGTACGATACAATTAACAGGCCTGCACGTTATTAGATAGAAGAACTGTTATAAATAGAACGTATGCAAGGGCAGTTTTGAAAACTCCACCTACTTTGCTCTTGGTATGGTGCAGCGCAAATCGCGTTGTATCTGAAGGGCAACGCTGAGCCCAGGGTCCAGCACCGCGCATACCGCGTCCTGTGTAAAAGACCCTTTGGCCATTTTCCAACGAGCCTTCAGCGCGTACTGAGTGAGCGAGCGCCTTACTCTGTAGTGGAAAACGCAGGTTTTAAGAACATGCTTAATGTAATTGAGCCCCGTTACAATATTCCTTCACGAGCCTATTTCAGCCAGAGAGTAATTCCTGCTTTGTTCCAAAAAACATAAGCCCTATAGAGAACCAATTGAGTAAAAACACACTCAATATAAAGAGTTATAGAGTTCCATATAAAAGGTTACATCTTTCTATGTGTTCATAACTACTACAACAATATGACATTTTCATTTTTTTTATTTTTTATAAGGAGCTGTTTTTGTTTATACAATATGCTGCTAAGAAAACACCATAGAATATGGGTAAAGAATAGCTCCATCATTGTTCAATGTAAAAAAAAAAAAAAAAAAAAAACATACTTTGTTAGTTTTAATAAATAAAACATTTTTTAAAAATCAAGGAAATTTATCTGCCAATTTTTCTTTTTGCTGTATCTAAAACGTACCGAACCGTACCGAACCGAACCGTGACACCAGTGAATCGTATCGAACCGAACCGTGAATTTTGTGAACCGTTACACCCCTAATATATATATATATATATATTTTTTTTTTCAGATAAAAACAACATCGCTTATTGCATGTACATTTGTCTGGGATCAGATGATATGTTGTCCTGTTTAGAGCTCTAGTAATCTGGGGATCTAGAGTTGGTGATTAGGGTTATCCAATCCAGTGTTGCTTTGAAAAACCCACACAAAGGTAAGATGATCCTGGACAGCGATTGTGTGGCAGTCCATTAATGTGATTAAACAGAGCCTTGTGTCAGGTGGAGCCTCATATCACTCGCTGAGGAGGTAACGTTGATATAATCACAGTGTGCACAGATCATATGTTACTGTTTTTTTCCATCGTGCATTTCTTTAGATCCATGGAGCTGTTTTCTTTCATCACTGTGAAGTTATGCTTTTGTTTTCATGCACCAGTCAGTTTTGTAATTACCTTTTTTTTATGTGCGACTCCATTTAACAGACTTAAGAGGCTCAACTGGAAGGAAAATAGACGTGAAATTCTTTGTCTGCCTGCACAGATCAGTGACTTTGGGCCTGTGATGAATGCAGAGTTTCCAAACTGTATTCCATCCAGACTTCAAAAAGTAGCATAGATGATGAATTTACAGTCCAGACACTTAAGCATGCAGGGAATGAAACGGGAATGCTATCAAACTCTATACTGCACTTCAGCGTGATTCAAAAAACACCAGTCGAGGACCTGAAACTTTACCGTGGAACCAAAATGAGAGAACCACTTAAGAAGACGGACCTGGGAAGTCTGGGAATGCAGTTAACGCCAGACGCAGACGGACGCAATGCACCCGCTCACCTGCTCATTCTCAGACCCTGATCATTACATTTCACAAGGAATCGTACATCTGTCGGTCATATTTCTCTCTAACCTCCAGTACACACATAAAAAAACACCCTTCTCACCTGAGAAATTAATGATTAAAAGTGAAGAACTTTAAAAAAAACCTGACAACGTACAAGTAAATGTATTTTTATTTAAGAATGTTTCAATATTTATAATCTAAAACAACAAAAACCTAAAATCAAAAGAATTGAAATTTATATAAATGAAACTGATGCATAATGTTGATTTAATAAATAAATAAATAATAAAGTAAGTATCATGATTTTCATGAAATTACAATTAAACTATAGAGTTTTTATTAATTCATTTATTATTATTATTATTTAATTTTAGAGAATGGATGAAATAAGGAACAATTTGTATTTATTTATGTATTTATTTGTTTGCTTGATAGTTGTGTAATACACTGGTTTCACATCAGAAAGCCAGGGGGTCGTGAGACGGTAATAAAGTGAGACCTCCAGCTGATGAACTGTTGTGGGGTGCAGCTCAAACCACGAGCTGTCCGTCTTCGGCCCTGTGGTATGAACAGAACCACAAACACCTTTCATTCTGAGCGCCAGAGATTTGCCCAGACCTGCAGACACAAAGTGTTTGTGTTTCACTTTCCTGTGTAAATGTTTTGATTGAGAACTGGTTACTATTATGATAGTCATGAGCTCTTTGTAGTGGTGCGGCTGCCGATGTGCTGACGGATGTAACAGAGAGAGCAGCGGCCTGAGAAAGAGAAGCTGTCATCAGCACTGACACTACAGCCCAGACGACAGGCTACTGCAGGAAACACAGACACACACACACACACACACAGAGCCACGCACACACACACACACACACACACACACACAGAGCCACGCACACACACACACACAGATCCACGCACACACACACACAGAGCCACGCACACACACACAGAGCCACGCACACACACACACACACGCACACACACACACACACTCACTCACTCACTCACTCACTCACACACACACACACACACACACACACACACACTCTATAAATAGGCAACAGGTGAATTTTACCTGTCTTCAACAAAAATGGAAGGCAACGTAAGAGAAAGAGGAAGAGGAGTGAGGATGAGAGGAGGAGCTCGTGGAGGATGAAGGGTAGAGAGAGGAAGAGGTAGATCTGGAGGAGGACATCAGCTGTGATTCGAGTAACCCCTTCATGTTGTAAAGCATGGGCTGACACTCACTGAGAGAGAGAGAGAGAGAGAGTTGAGCTCAACCTCAGCAGATATACTCTTGCCACAGTGATTCAGACACTTCAGCTAGAGCACAGGTTTCTTCTTGTATAGCTTACAACATGACCTCATCAGTATTTGCTAACATTCACTGTATTCTGTGTTTGAAGCGATGTCTTGTGTGCTGTCCTCTGAGATGTGCATAAACAATGTTTTTGACTGATCTACACAGGACTGAGGGTCGAGAACAAGGAGGAAGGGCCCCATATTCACAGAAGAACAAGAGAGAGCTATCATAAACATGACCAATAATAAATTCAGACAAACTTTCTGATTGACCACAAAGCTTTTAATAAAGTCCATCAGGTCTCTCTGTCTGCAGCTGAAACAGAATATGTGGAGGCGACTCATGTACACTTCAGTATAGTGCTTTGACAAAATGAGCCTTGCTTTTAATGCCTAGGCAATCGTAAAACACTAATACAATGTTCAAAAGTCTTGTAGTGACACCTACAGGACAAAGAAAAATATGTACAGTATAGCAAGAATTAAAAACCACTGCATTTTTATCTTCACAAATAAGTAAAAATATTCATATAACAACTCTGCACATTTGTGAGGGCAGTGAATATATTATAGTCTTATCAAATCAATAGTTCACATTAGCACAACAGATTAAAGTATATAGTAAAAAAAACTAAAGGTTTATAGATGGATAATATTTTCATCACCTAAATGACATGATCAGTTGTGAAAAACTGTAAATATCATTTTGCTTACATCATTTGTTCAGAACTTCCTGACACAAATCAGGAATTTTTTCTCACTTGGTCTTATTTCTGTCATGTCAGTTCAGCATATCTTACATTTTATAAGATGTAACATCCATGTAGGCTAATGTTTTTGTTTTTTTTGGGGATTGCTTAATCACGATTTTCAAAACAGGGCCCATGTTTTCAAAACACTACACACAATTAGCACAAGCACACACCAAATTAGCAAAAAACTACAGATCCTTGGCATAATGGATCTGACTGAGGAATCCATCCTTGTATTGCTGCTACCTCCATCTGGTCACAGGCCTCCTCCATGGCTTGGATGAGGGGTACCTCAGCCTGGAGACGGAGATCATATACCTTCCACCGCCTGTGACGGCTGGTGAAAGACAGTCCGGAAACAAATGCGAGTTCCAGCCGGAAGTGGAGTGTAGGTGAGGTGTTCGGGTCTTGACGGCGTGAGGCAGCAGGAGAGAGTGGCACAGGAACTGCGGGGAATAGAGCCGAAGGTAAGTGTCTGTGGCTGAGTGATCGTGCGGAGAGTGGATGAGGTTCTAGGGAAAACACAGACATCCAAATGCAAACTAACACTAAAGCCAGACGGGGGTAACACAACGACATGAAACAACGATCTCACAAACACAAGACGTGAGACAAGCCATTATAAAGGAGATGAGTAATGAGTGGCAGCTGTTGCTGATACAATTAACGGAGACGCCCACAACTAATCAGTGCAGACGCAGAACACACAGAATTCACCACAAAGTGTAAACAACCCGAGATCACGGTTTACCAACCGTGACACCGCCATGCCGAAAAAAACACTTCCAGAGGGTTGAGGAATGGAGTGTGGTGGAAGATATAGGACGGTGAAATGTGGATGTTGCTGAAACCAGTTCTGAACCAGAGCAGAGCGGTGGAAACACACATTGTCCCAGACAACAATGTATTGCATAGGATCGATTTGATTTGCTGCGGTTACGTTGTGCAATTGGTCCAAGAATGTAAGTATGAGTGCGGTGTTGTAAGAGCCCATATGGGCATGGCAGTGGAGGACCTCATTCTGTGTAATGGCTGCACAGAGTGTTAAATTGCCCCCACGTTGCCCTGGGACGTTGACTATAGCCCTGTGGCCAATGAGGTTTCTTCCCCTCCATTGTGTTCTCATCAGGTGGAACCCAGCCTCATCTACGTAAATGAACTCAAGCTGGATCTCCTCCACTGTTAAACTCTCTGAAGAACAGTGTCAGGCAAAAATTGTGTAGTTCAGTGTAGATCTAGTATACATATTACAGTACTGTAAAAGATATGAGACAGTATGCAAGATCACACTGCTAAAGTGAATACATACCTCTGCATAGTCATGACGCAGTCATTTCACCCTTTCGGAATTGCGCTCGAAAGGCACTCGATAAATTTGCTTCATTTGAATATGGTTGTTTTTTTAGGATGCGTGCCAGTGTTGATGTTGAGACCTGATGGATATCGTTGAAACTGACGTGGTTCTTGACATTGTTAGCTTGGAGCTGATTGAGTGTTATAGCACTGTTGGCCAAAACCATGTTTACTATCTCCCTCTCTTACTGTTTTGTGAACGTAGGAGGCCTTCTCCCTGTCATTCCTGACCCTCAATCCTATGTAGAAAAAAATAATAATAATAAAAAAATGTACAAAAAGGTATACAATAGTACAGTAACTTCACAGGAAAAGGTAACAAGTGCATAGAATACAGTACTGTAAACAGTTACTGAAACCGTGCAGATGTTTTTGAAATGATGACATTTTTACAATACCTATTTTCCAGTCGAAATGTTCTTATCACACTTGCCACTGTGTATCGGTTTAGATTTGGCTGTACTCGCAGTCCAGCCTCCCTCAGCGTCAGGCCGTGATAGACAACGTGGTCAACCAGTGTTGCGCGGATCTCATTCGTCAGATTCGGTCCTCTTTGAACACCGTCTCCGTCTCCCTCTCCCTCTTCCTCTACCTCTCCCTCTCCCTCTTCCTCTACCTCTCCCTCTCCCTCTCCCTCTACCTCTCCCTCTCCCTCTCCCTCTACCTCTTCCTCTTCCTCTCCCTCTCCCTCAACCTCTACCTCTCCCTCTCCCTCTACCTCTCCCTCTCCATCTCCATCTCCATCTCCATCTCCCTCTCCCTCTACCTCTCCCTCTCCCTCTCCCTCTCCCTCTCCCTCTCCCTCAACCTCTACCTCTCACTCTCCCTCTACCTCTCCCTCTACCTCTCCATCTCCCTCTCCCTCACCCTCTCCCTCTCCCTCTCCCTCTCCCTCTCCCTCTCCCTCTCCCTCAACCTCTACCTCTACCTCTCCCTCTACCTCTCCCTCTCCCTCTCCATCTCCCTCTCCCTCTCCCTCTCCCTCAACCTCTACCTCTCACTCTCCCTCTTCCTCTCCCTCTCCCTCAACCTCTACCTCTCACTCTCCCTCTACCTCTCCCTCTACCTCTCCCTCTCCCTCTCCCTCACCCTCTCCCTCTCCCTCTACCTCTCCCTCTTCATCTCCCTCTCCCTCTCCCTCAACCTCTACCTCTCCCTCTCCCTCTCCCTCTACCTCTACCTCTCCCTCTACCTCTCCCTCTCCCTCTCCCTCTCCCTCTCCCTCTCCCTCTCCCTCTACCTCTACCTCTCCCTCTTCATCTCCCTCTCCCTCTCCCTCAACCTCTCACTCTCCCTCTACCTCTCCCTCTCCCTCTCCCTCTCCCTCTCCCTCTCCCTCTCCCTCTCCCTCTACCTCTCCCTCTTCATCTCCCTCTCCCTCTCCCTCAACCTCTACCTCTCCCTCTCCCTCACCCTCTCCCTCTCCCTCTACCTCTACCTCTCCCTCTCCCTCTCCCTCTACCTCTACCTCCCCCTCTCCCTCTACCTCTCCCTCTCCCTCTCCCTCTCCCTCTACCTCTACCTCTACCTCTCCCTCATCTTACTCTTTCCATTGTGCTTGAAGACCGATGAACTCACCTGCTGCTTTTTATAGTGCTTATACACCTGATTGGTGAGTCTACATTTAAGCAAACAAGTGTTTCCACACCTGATGACTGTGTTGAACCAATTGGTTGGACAGTGCGGTAATTTGACAGTCAGTGCTTTGGTATTGCAAGAAAGTGACTTCATGATAGATTTTTGTGTGTAATGTATGTTAATTGTGTTTAGTGTTTAGTGCGTAGAGTTTTGCAACAAGTGTGAGTTTGACAATGTGCTTATAGTTGTGCACACACACACAAAAATCTAACAGGAATTAATAATTTGGCAAAGCTGTTTGCAAATGTTTGCTTTTGAGATGTGTTTGTGATATTTTGCGAGAGATGTACAGCATTTTGCATTTTGTGTATGCAATTCGTGGGATTTGCGTGTAAAGTAAAACAAAAGGCAAAGTTTTGATAATGTATGCAGTTGAAAAAAACTAACTGCATAATATTCATAATAACAAAACCTTTCTAAATGATGGTGGCATTAGTGATACTGCTCTTTAGTACTGTATTTCTACAGTTAACTGAGGCTGAAGAAAAACTAATTAACCTAATTAAGGTCAATCTCATACTTAATCAGTCTCATTTTTGGATTCAACTTGGACTAATCTACTCTTTTATGTAACTGAAAAAAATAATAATAATAATAAGATGATGACTAAATTGTAAGACTAGTCTAAAGTAATGCTTTCAAATGATTAATCACATCCAAAATAGTTTTTTGTTTATGTAATATATGTGTGTTCACTGTGTATATTTATTATGTATATATATAAACACACATACAATGTATATTTTGAAAATATTAATTTATATTATAACATATATATATATATATATATAATATGCAAATATAACATATTTTTCTTAAATATATACATGCATGTGTGTGTCTTTATTCATACATAATAAATATGCACAGTAAACACTTTATTTATTTATTTAATATGGACATAGCAATAACATTGGACAAACCAGATGCATTGTTTAAAGTGTTATAGCACATGTGCTAATTTTCAACACTTGTCCATAGGGGATTTTATTTTTATTTTAACACACATATATTACAATAAAAAAAATAAAAAATAAAAATAAAAAAACTATTGCAATTACAATGCAATTTATCATTTGACAGCACAAGTCTAAATCTGTTTTGTGACCAGTCCCTTATTTTGATGAGAATCAGCTTTGAAAATAATAAGAATTACAAAAATTTAAATAATACACAAAATAGTCATAATAAAAAAATGAGAATTTCTTGGTTGTCACTAAAATGTCACAAGGCAAACAAATGTTAATGGTTTTCTAATCGGCTTTAATTTCCTTTAAATCTAGTTCCATTGATCATACAGTGATAAAGAGAGGTATGAGATGGAAGAAAGGCCAGATGCTCAGAAGCAGATTCTGGCAGAAATCGCCAAGAAACTTCCCATCTGCACGTGCGATCAGTCAGGAGGTATCAGACACCTAGCAGTGTTTGCCAGTCAGACATGTGACCGGATGTAAACACGGCCAGCTGATCTTCTTTATTCCTGTCTTCCTCCATGATCTACTGCGTCTTCATTGCATCAACAGTGTTTCAGTACTTCCTCAAGTTCTGGGTGGTGCGTTTGACTTCTGATGGAGCTCATACTGTATTAACTATAAGAATGCACAAAATGCAGTGTTTCTGACCAATATCAGTAGTCCTGTAATATAATGTCAGAGCCGCACTTAAAACACACAAGTTCACCACAGTAACATTTGGGAGTTTAAATTAAAACACATACATACTAGGGATGTAATGATATCAAAATCTTACGATGCGATAGTATCACGATATGAAGTCCACGATACAATATTTATTGCTATATAAAAAAAAAAAAAAGACAAATGAATCGGGAATTAAAAAATAAAAAAATTACAAATTTAAATTTTAAAGTTAAATTATTCTAATGTACTTTGAGAGTTCAAAATTAAGAGCTCGGACCGGTGTTCTTAACTAAGAGAACTTCAGAAAAACTTGAGTCAGTGAATTGACTTGTATATGAACCTTAAAGGGGACTCAAACCTCTTTTTATTTGTGATATGCTGTCTCAGTCTAAATTACATTCACACTGGTGTTTCAGGAAGCCAAACAAATTAGAATACAATGTTAACAAAAACAATGACAGTAATAGCCACAAATTGTAATACATAAATATTTCATAGGTATATTATTTTTGCTTTGTGGGTTTACAGTGAATTTACACTGTAATAGCATAGAAGCATTGCTAGGCATGTTAAATTGTTATGAATGCACTGTAAACCACGGCTTATTGCTTTATTAATAAACCTGCTGCTGTCAAAGAAACATTGGTGCGCACTGCTCCTGGCTGAATAACTTTTGTAACATTAGTAATAATTAATTGATATTTAATTTACACTGTGAAGACTATGCAGTGTTATTTTACATTTATTTATTACATTTTGCACCTGAAAATGTCTTTTACATCTTCCTGGAAAACCTAAAAGCACTGTTTACTGAATTTGTTTCTTTGTTCTATTGCATTTATGTTTTTTGGTTCTGTAGAATCAGGCACACAGACTTTAAAGGGATAGTTCAGCTGAAATGATAATTCGGTTATAAATAATGACTATCCTTCAATGGCATGTACTCTGATAATTGCTTTTTTAACTATAGCCACAGTTTTGTGCAATAAATGTATTTATGAAAAAAATATAAATAATTAGGCTGCTGTGAAATCTCATGTTTCATAGCTGTTTGGCTATCACTGCTGGTTGGTGGCTAAAAACAGATCCATGCTAGGTAAGAAAGCCTTTCTTCTCATGCTGAATTGCTGGATTCTCCTTTTACCTTTTCATTGTTTTTCTTCAAGAAGCAGAAACTTCATGAAACTTTCTACTGCTACATTTTGAGCTTGACCTTTGGCTAGCAGAAGTGATTTAATATGACTCATATTTCTGGTGTGGACCGTTTCACCTCAAAGATACTCCTGTTTTCAGAGGCGTTTTCTGCACCAATGTTTCAGAACGGGCCTGACGGGAACGGCTTTAACGTTGGGCTCAACAGAAACCTCCAGCAGGTGTTTGGAGAGGATAAAAAGCTCTGGTTTATTCCAGTGTTCACAAGGTGAGCTCATGTCAGAACTGCTCACAGTCTGAAAGGATGAGAGAATGCATTAAACTGATCAAAATTTACACTCAAGACATAATGTTACAAAGGATTTATATTTCAAATAAATGCTGTTGTAAATGCATTTGTACTGTTTCCACTCTATTTCTTCATCGAATAATGCTGAAGAAATTTCTGGATCCACAAAAAAATATAAAGCAGCATAACATTTAACTGTATTTATTACGGTATTTTAGACTATTTTATTTATGATCAAATAAATGCAAGATTGATAAGCAGAAGAGACTTCTTTTAAAAAACGTTACAAATCAAACTTTTGTCTGCTAGTGTGAATATTTCCCATGTGTTGTGTTTGTCATAGTCAGGGTGATGGGCATTATTTCCCGCTGAGGACCCTGCGTGAATCTGAGAATCCTTTATTGGCCAACGAGGGGGAACGGATGGAGAACGGTGGGTCAGATGAAGAAAGCACAGGTGAGAACACATTCAAGTTGAAATGCATCTACTAAAGCTTAATATTAAGTGTGGCCGTCTTGTGTTTCCAGTTTATATTGTACAAATAAAATGGCTCTTAGACAGATTTTTAAACAAGTGTTAACTCCCTCCAATCCAATGTTATTTTCAGATGAAAATGGACCTTTAGTCATTATTAGGACGGAATCATAACCACCGGAAGGGGAGGAATACTCGGTGAGTATAGACTTTAGTGGTGAAGGCTATTACTATTAGTGTTAATAGTATTAGTTGATGACTATTACCTCATATGTAGGGCAAGTAATTTAGGCATTTTCATTCCTCAAAATGATCTGGTCCTTCACACTAGTGATCCTGGCAACACTACTCAATATACAAATCAAGATCTAGTATTTAGTCTATTCCCATTTGTTTCTTATTTATTTGACCAGTGGGATCCTGGCTCAGCGGTTTAAGAAAGCACCTTGAATGAGACGACTGCATTCCAGATTCTGGATCATTCCAGAAAAGCCTTTTTATAGAGAGCCAGATATATCAGGAACAGTGAGGATTTTCTTGTAATGCTGATTACTTTGAGCTCTTACTGAATGTTATCAAGTGTATCGCTCATCTTTTATGAAAAGGAGAGCCACATCAGGACAATCACTGATATTTCCAGATATCATAGACCTATATGACTGTTTATTATCATGCTTCGATGAGAAGAGATGGACAGCGCTATGATATAACAATATTTTAGTTGAAGGTATTTCTAGGATTATTTTTTTTTTTTTTTTTTTTACGTATTGGGATAAACTTTTGAAAACTTGTACATTTTCAGATCATACTTCACTCCAAAAATAAAGTGAGATTAAATTAAGCCTGTTCATTACCATATTAGTTTTTATATTTATATATGAAAACCTGCAAAAATGCAACACTAAAGTTTGTGTAAATTGTGAAGTATTTATACTTTTTAGTAGTATTTGCTATCCTACGGTGACTTTAATCTCTAATTAAAAGGAGAATTGTAAATATATGAATCAAATAATACAAAATCTGTATAGCACTAATTAAGCAAAACTACAAATTAAAATATCTGGATGCATTGTAGTGATGAGAACTGGGGAAATGTGATTAATTATGACACCACAAAATAAAACATGCTTCTTGTTTATCATGCACAATATATTTCCTATATGAATATAAATTCCCTTTTGATTTTGGGTTGAAATATGACATGGACAGGTTCAAACTGAGAGCTCATTCTTGTCTTGTTTGTTTGTGTGTGTTGTCACCATTAATTTAAGTCTCCATACTGAGTTGGTAAGAAGTCAATCCTATGCATTTCTCCTCTGTATATCACTGTCTTTGGCTGATATTTTTGAGCTCGTTTTAATCTTCGATGACTGGGAGTGTTTTCCTGTGGCCAATAACAAGCAGTTTGGATTTGCCTGCTTTCTTTTGCATTGTGATGCAATATAAAGACATTTTGATTCCTCTCTCCCTGTAAATATCTAGGAAGAGGCTGTTGAGGTCAGAATTGTTTAGGACTCGTAAAACCTAATACGAGATGTGTTTATTGTATTACTGTAAAACCCATTGACACATGAGGCTGTTTTCAGATGATGGAAATGATTGCCTTGTTTTCCTCAAGTAGATATGACATCACAGTATCGTATCATATCGTATCATAAGTGGGCGAATAATCCTTTTGAAATTGAAGTTAGTCAATTTGAAAGGTAAGTTTATGTGGCCCTCTTCACATACTGTAATTGTCTGCATAAATAATTGAAATGCCTTATCATATGGTTCTCACTTATGAGGATCATTATTAGCCAATGCTTATTTATTGATTTGCACTGCCCCTAATCTCAGGGTGATCATTACTTCCTTTGACTGTGTATGCGCTCAAACACATTCCTTAAACTCCATATCCACTACATTTTTCCAATGGTGCAAAGCATGTTTTCTTTGAAAGTTCTGATGAATAAATGTCAAAAATATTTCAATACTTTAGATTAAAAACGCCAAGCATTCATAGATCTATCTATCTATCTATCTATCTATCAATCCCCGCCTCCACCCCCTTCTCTTAAAAGGGCTTTATCTATCTACCTATCTATCTATCTATCTATCTATCTATCTATCTATCTATCTATCTATCTATCTATCCCCGCCTCCACCCCCTTCTCTTGGAAGGGCTCTATCTATCTATCTATCTATCTATCTATCTATCTATCTATCTATCTATCTATCTATCTATCTATCTATCTATCTATCTATCTATCTATCTATCTATCCCCGCCTCCACCCCCTTCTCTTAAAAGGGCTCTATCTATCTATCTATCTATCTATCTATCTATCTATCTATCTATCTATCTATCTATCTATCTATCTATCTATCCCCGCCTCCACCCCTTCTCTTGGAAGGGCTTTATCTATCTATCCCCGCCTCCACCCCTTCTCTTGGAAGGGCTTTATCTATCTATCTATCTATCTATCTATCTATCTATCTATCTATCTATCTATCTATCTATCTATCTATCTAACTATCTATCCCCGCCTCCACCCCATTCTCTTGCAATGGCTCTATCTATCTATCTATCTATCTATCTATCTATCTATCTATCTATCTATCTATCTATCTATCTATCTATCTATCTATCTATCTATCTATCCCCGCCTCCACCCCTTCTCTTGGAAGGGCTTTATCTATCTATCCCCGCCTCCACCCCTTCCCTTGGAAGGGCTTTATCTATCTATCTATCTATCTATCTATCTATCTATCTATCTATCTATCTATCTATCTATCTATCTATCTATCTATCTATCTATCTCCGCCTCCACCCCCTTCTCTTGGAAGAGCTTTATCTATCTATCTATCTATCTATCTATCTATCTATCTATCTATCTATCTATCTATCTATCTATCTATCTATCTATCCCCGCCTCCACCCCCTTCTCTTGGAAGGGCTCTATCTATCTATCTATCTATCTATCTATCTATCTATCTATCTATCTATCTATCTATCTATCTATCTATCTATCTATCTATCTATCTATCTATCCCCGCCTCCGCCCCCTTCTCTTGGAAGGGCTCTCTCTCTCTATCTATCTATCTATCTATCTATCTATCTATCTATCTATCTATCTATCTATCTATCTATCTATCTATCTATCTATCTATCTATCCCTGCCTCCACCCCCTTCTTTTGGAAGGGCTCTATCTATCTATCTATCTATCTATCTATCTATCTATCTATCTATCTATCTATCTATCTATCTATCTATCTATCTATCTATCTATCTATCTATCCCTGCCTCCACCCCCTTCTTTTGGAAGGGCTCTATCTATCTATCTATCTATCTATCTATCTATCTATCTATCTATCTATCTATCTATCTATCTATCTATCTATCTATCTATCTATCTATCTATCTATCCCCGCCTCCACCCCCTTCTCTTGGAAGGGCTTTATCTATCTATCTATCTATCTATCTATCTATCTATCTATCTATCTATCCCCGCCTCCACCCCTTCTCTTGGAAGGGCTTTATCTATCTATCCCCGCCTCCACCCCTTCTCTTGGAAGGGCTTTATCTATCTATCTATCTATCTATCTATCTATCTATCTATCTATCTAACTATCCCCGCCTCCACCCCATTCTCTTGCAATGGCTCTATCTATCTATCTATCTATCTATCTATCTATCTATCTATCTATCTATCTATCTATCTATCTATCTATCTATCTATCTATCTATCTATCTATCTATCTATCTATCTATCTATCTATCCCCGCCTCCACCCCTTCTCTTGGAAGGGCTTTATCTATCTATCCCCGCCTCCACCCCTTCCCTTGGAAGGGCTTTATCTATCTATCTATCTATCTATCTATCTATCTATCTATCTATCTATCTATCTATCTATCTATCTATCTATCTATCTATCTATCTATCTATCCCCGCCTCCACCCCCTTCTCTTGGAAGGGCTCTATCTATCTATCTATCTATCTATCTATCTATCTATCTATCTATCTATCTATCTATCTATCCCCGCCTCCACCCCCTTCTCTTGGAAGGGCTCTATCTATCTATCTATCTATCTATCTATCTATCTATCTATCTATCTATCTATCTATCTATCTATCTATCTATCTATCTATCCCCGCCTCCACCCCCTTCTCTTGGAAGGGATCTATCTATCTATCTATCTATCTATCTATCTATCTATCTATCTATCTATCCCCGCCTCCACCCCCTTCACTTGGAAGGGCTGTATCTATCTATCCCCGCCTCCACCCCCTTCTCTTGGAAGGGCTTTATCTATCTATCTATCTATCTATCTATCTATCTATCTATCTATCTATCTATCTATCTATGTATCTATCTATCTATCTATCTATCTATCTATCTATCTATCTATCTATCTATCTATCTATCTATCTATCTATCCCCGCCTCCACCCCCTTCTCTTGGAAGGGCTTTATCTATCTATCTATCCCCGCCTCCACCCCCTTCTCTTGGAAGGGCTCTATCTATCTATCTATCTATCTATCTATCTATCTATCTATCTATCTATCTATCTATCTATCTATCTATCTATCTATCTATCTATCTATCTATCCCCGCCTCCACCCCCTTCTCTTGGAAGGGATCTATCTATCTATCTATCTATCTATCTATCTATCTATCTATCTATCTATCTATCTATCTATCTATCTATCCCCGCCTCCACCCCCTTCTCTTGGAAGGGCTCTATCTATCTATCTATCTATCTATCTATCTATCTATCTATCTATCTATCTATCTATCTATCTATCTATCCCCGCCTCCACCCCCTTCTTTTGGAAGGCCTATTTCTTTCTATCTATCTATCTATCTATCTATCTATCTATCTATCTATCTATCTATCTATCTATCTATCTATCTATCTATCTATCTATCTATCTATCTATCTATCCCCACCTCCACCCCCTTCTCTTGGAAGGGCTCTATCTATCTATCTATCTATCTATCTATCTATCTATCTATCTATCTATCTATCTATCTATCTATCTATCTATCTATCTATCCCTGCCTCCACCCCCTTCTTTTGGAAGGCCTATTTCTATCTATCTATCTATCTATCTATCTATCTATCTATCTATCTATCTATCTATCTATCTATCTATCTATCTATCCCCGCCTCCACCCCCTTCTCTTGGAAGGGCTCTATCTATCTATCTATCTATCTATCTATCTATCTATCTATCTATCTATCTATTTATCTATCTATCTATCTATCTATCTATCTATCTATCCCCACCTCCACCCCCTTCTCTTGAAAGGGCTCTATCTATGTATCTGTCTATCAGGATAAGAATGGTCTGAAATTATTAATGCTAACAATGACAGACATTTAAATAAAGCATTATAACAATTAGGTATAAATATATCTATCTGACAATATAGTGGAAAAAAAATAACAGTCAACAATAATGTGGATATAATCATAAGATGGGCATAAAAATTAGCAATCAATTTACCTATCTATCTGACGAAAGAGATAGAACAAATAACAATCTGCAAGTAATTAAAACTAAAGAAAATGACAAAACACAAATAAATCATTACAGAAATCAGGTATCAATCTATCTATCTGACAGTGTAATACAACAAATAGCAGTCAGCAATTAAGAATAAAGAAAAATATATATATATATATATATGACAACATACAAATACAATGTAACAACATTCATCTATGTACTGAAGAAATAACTATCTGAAATTATCTATTATTTAAAAAATGACAAAATACAAATAAAAGTATACAATGATCAGCAATCAATCTGACAATATTACTCTTTTAACAGCTGTAACAATATAATATAACAATTAACAGTTGTCAGTCATGAATATAAAAATATTGCAAAATACAAATAAGACAATCAGTAATCAGTCTACATATTTGACATCATATATCAAATACTAGCAATCTGCAAGTATTAATAATAAACAACATGACAAAACCCAAATAAAGCATTACAACAATCAGCAATCCATTCATTTGACAATGGAATATAACAAATAACATGATTTATGTATGCATTGTATATAAAATTGCAAAATACACTTACAGTCAAGCACAACAACATGCCTGAACACAACTAATATTGCAAGTTCAGTTGCAAACTGGGGAGAAAGGGACAAACTGGAATTATAAATCTCGAGAAATAGACAAGTCTACATTGAGTAACAACTGACAACATAATAATCTGCAATACTCAGCCATCTACAGAATCTATAACATGCATATCCTGAAAGGCCTGGAAAAACAATACAATGCGACAGAAATTGCTTGCAGGTGAACAGATGCAGGTTGAGAATCTTACAAAGACTTTTCCCAATGCCATGCCTAGGACGAATACACAAAGTTTGACTTACCACAGACGGTTTGTCGCTGATGCTGAGACACATTAAATGCGCGATGCTGCTCACACTTTACATTTATATTCTTTGAACGTTCGAACGTTCCGCTTATTATGACGTCATAATAGCGAAGCCGCAGACACGCAGAAACGATCGTTTATAATGGAGATGAATGATCATGTAAACAATGCAATTGTTGAATAAAAAAAGAAAAGAAACCCATTTATAGGAGATCATTAACTAACCAGTCAGAGCTTTTTATGTCTCAGTGATTTTTTATTTAAAATCGAAAAATTATTATTAAAATATTTTCTTAATTGTTTAAAAATCGTGCTAGTTAGAAACCTTCATTTAAGTTTGTCTTTATTTACTAGTATTTAGTGTTCCGGTTGCTTTTTATTAGAAAATTAGAAAACATTCACCAATATTTGTACTTTTCTTCTTACTATTTTTTAAATGCCTTTGAGACTGTTTACCGTTGTGCCAGACCAAGTCTGATATCTAAAACTATTAAAGAAAAATAATTTTAACTAATAAAGGCCTATATATATATATATATATATATATATATATATATATATATATATATATATATATATATATATATATATATATATATATATATATATATATATATATATAGTTATGCCCAAAAATATGATCAAAGAAGGCTGTGAAAATTAATCTGCATTGTTAACCCTTATGATATTTTATTTAAAAAATTCACAAAAATCTTAACTTTCATTGGATGATAAGAATTTAAACTGGGGGGGAAATATCATTATGAAATAAATGTTTTACTCTAATAAACATTGGCCACAATTAAGGACACCCCTGGAAATTCTTATTGGTAAAAAAATTCACAATTTTGAGTACTCCAGGGTGATTATGAACATGAAATTATCCAGCCATTGCTTCCTGTTTTACAGAAATATAAAGAGGAGGGAAAACAAAGCCCAAATTCCATTAATCATCCATCACAATGAGAAAAACCAAAAAAAAATTATTTCTGATGTGCAGCAAAATATAATTGAGCTTCACAAATTAGTTAAGTGGCTTTACGAATAGAGCTAGAACAGTGAAAATTCCCATTTCCACCATCAGGACAATAATAAAAATTTTCCAATCATTGAATAGCTAAAGACTCTCCAAGGACCACAGCTGGAGAATTGCAGAAGAATAGTTGAGTCTCGGGGTCAGAAAACCTTAAACAAATTGTCAAACAGCACCGACATCAACACATGTTGTTTAGAAAGGTTTCAAGAAAAATTACCCTAGCTCATCCAAAAACAAACTCCAGCATATTCATTTATCAGACACGACTGGAGCTTCAAATGGGACTGGTCAGATGAAACTAAAAATTTGCTTTTTAGCAGCAAACTCTCAAGATGGGTTTGGTGCACACAGGGATAAAAAGTACCCCATGTGTACAAGGAAATATACTGCTGTATTTTTTATGTTGTGGGCCTATATTTCTGCTGGAGGTCCTGGATATCTTGTTTAGATACGTGGCATCATGGATTCTATCAAATACCAACAGATAAAAAATCAGTAAGTGACTGACTCAGTTAGAAATCTTATAATGACTCAGAAATCTTATAATGGACCATGTTTGGATCTTCCAAACGTTCAATAATTCAAACACAAACCTCAAAAACAATACAGAAATGGGTCACTGAGCACAAAACCAAGCTTCTGCTATAGCCATTCCAGTCCTCTGACCTGAACCCTATGGAACATGAGAGGAGTGAACTGAAGAAGCACCAACATTAAGGGTCTGGAGTGATTCTGGATGAAGGAATGGTCTCTGATCTCTTGGCAGGTGTTCTCTAACCTCATCAGACATTATAGGAGAACATTTAGACCTGATAAACTGGAAAATGGAGGTTTCAAAAAGTATTGAATAAAAGGGGGCCATTAATAGTGGCCAATGTGTATTAGAGAAAAACATTTATTTCATAATGATATTTCCCCCCCCCCCCCATTTTCAATTCTTATTATCCAATGAAAGATTAGATTTTTGTGAATTTTTTAAATAAAAGATCAAAAGATTAAAAAAAAAATTAACAATGCAGATTAATCTTCACAGGCTTCTTTGATCATATTTACCAAGGGTGTCCATATTTTTGGGCATGACTGTATATATATCTCATTATGATTTATATCAGTAATTTTGTCAATACCACACTTAACAATTTTGCCACTAATAAAATATAATAAAGTTAGTGTTGGCATTTACCAAAGAGACAAGAGTGTGAGTGAAGGACATACTGAGATGAAATGAGATGTGTGTGGAAAACAGAGGGAATAAAACTTGTAAATTTGCTAATGTTGATTATTTTCAAGTTTAAACCTTCGCAGTGTATAAATATGTACATACACAAATTAGTTCATTCAAACATTGTTCAGTATCTAGTTCCATAGCTATTTCTTTACGTTCACTCGATTTCTCTGTCCAGCGTCTCATGAATTTCTACTTTAGGCCCAACTTTTAAGTGTATTTTTGCTTAACTAATTTTCTGCTTCATTCAAGTTATGTTTTATTTTGTTCAACACGTAGGAATCTAATGTGACGTTTATGTTAATGAAACATCATCTTTAAAGACAAAACTAAAACACTGTATTTAGTGACATAAAATGATGTTAAAAATGATAAAAAATAACAAAACACCTATTGCATATCAGTCTTTTTTTCAGTGGCGTGAATTTTTTGTGTGTGATGTCACTGAGGCGCCATTTTTAAGGTATCGGCTGCATCTGAAAACTGCCAATGACTTTACAGTCAGTGCTTTTCCACGAAGGCATCTCATGTCACTGATTTCGGACAGGCTTCTGAGGCGGAGTAATGGTTTAATGATCTGCTGCAAAATATAGAGAGCTTTGGTGATAACTAAGTGGATATTTCATTACTGCAATCATTTCTCGCTAGAAATGACATAAAAAGTGGAAAATGTTGATCAAAAACATACATTTCCACACAAAATTACCACCGACCGCAAATTTCAAACGTCATCTTAATTTTTTGGTTTAACTGCCACAGAATGGAACGCACAGGATTGTGGGATATCAAAGGCAGCGAAGGATACAGCTTAGCAGACAGGAACTGAAGCTAACATTGAATTCGGACGTGTCTCCGAAGGTTTTGGGATGCAGCCATCGTTGCATGGAGCAGTGAACTGAAAGTGTACAGAGCCGTGCAGTAAAGACCAATTAAATCATCATACTGGAGAAACAGATGCAAACCAACTAGATACGGTACTGAGATAATCTTTTTGTAAGAACAGTAATTTATATAATTTTTCACTGCTGATTAACAATTAACACTGATCCACACTACCTGACACCAAAAGTTGAGTGCTGCTGGCCTTGCTCCCTCCAACTTCATTGGATATACGATTATCCTGCTTACAGTATAAAAACTTATATTATTGACTTATACACTTATATGTTCTGCTTTTGTCTACCATTGATTTGCACACATAATTAGCACAATTATAAGTAATTACACCACGTGAGTCTCTACCATTAAACCTTACCCCATCTGATAACAAGTACTAATAACAGACAATCAAAAACACAATTATGAAAATGGCATTATTCATACTTTATTATTAATGCAACACTGTTAGTTTTAAGTGCATAACAGAAGCATGATGATTCATCAACACATGATTCTTAAGTGGACATAGAGCATGTACTACAAAGAAAGCTCAGTAAATTATTAATAATAATAATAAAATGATTTGATGCTTCTGCCAAACATTTATCATGGCTCTTTCTCCATGGATTCTTAGAAGTATGATCTGGCAAATACTAGATTTAAGACATTTTGACACACTTTCACACTGAATGGTTTCTCTGTGGAAATCTCTACTCAGTCAATCACTGCTATTGTGCCCAAAGGACTCCACAAACTAGTGAGGCCTAATTTTGTGCCTGTCACAGTTGTCTAAAAGTGTTTGTGCAGGCAGATCCAATCTGAGGTGCGTAAGGTTAACATAAGTATTAAAAATGAAGTGAGAATTTTCCTTAAAAGCAGCATTAAGGCAAAAAAAACCTTTATGGCAGGGATTTTACGCCACAGCAGTCAGTCAATATAATAGGTCCTTTCAAATAATCATTTTATGGCGCTTTTCCACTGCATGTGCATAGTGCGGCAAGGTACGGGTCCCTTTTGGATGGTTTTCCACTGGGTACAGTACCACTCTCGTATTTGTATTGGCTAAAGGAGGCGCCTGCGTGGAAGTGACGTCACGTGTGACGTTCGCCAGCCCTTCGGGTCAGCATGGCGCCGCTCTTGGTCTCGCTGAAGTGCGGACTTCACTTTCAAAGGCGTAAATTGTCCCTGTTGCTTCAGCAGAGCAGCGCCGTTCACGCGTGGAGCTGTCACGCGCACCGAGCGGCGAATACACGGAGAGAGCGGAGCACGTGTCCGGTACATTCACCTCTGTCACACACTTCACGAGACAAGGACAGAGAGTCAGACACAACACAAAACACAAGAGTTCAGACAGTCTGTCTGGTGTGTTGTTTGTGTGGTTTTCTGCCATGCTAGCCGTTGTTTACTGAAGTCGGAAGTTGCTATCATGGTTCTGATTAATTTATGAAGTTGTCAATAATCTGCTGCGTAAATGTGACACTCGCTGTTGGTTTTCGCAGGAAACCTCAGTAGTAACTTTTTCTGCTAGCTACTAATTTTACTTTTACTCAAGTAAACACAAAGTGTTACTTGGATGTAAGAATTGAAATACCACATTTTAAATGTTCTGAATTATTAAAGAAAAAAATAATAACAATAAAAAAATACAACAACAAGGCGTAAAAAGTATGACATGATGCCTTGGAGTGTAGTGAAGTCAATTTTTTTTAAAAAACACTGATAAACCACAGATACTTTTTAAATGTTCTTGGGTAAAGTAAAAATACTTCACTACTGTCCGGCTGTGGTTCAAGATTATAATATATGCTGATATATTATGTTAGGGTTACACTCACTGCTAAGATTGGACAACATCTCTGCATATGAAATCAGCTTTACCCGTGGAACCCTTTACTGTTATTACTGTCAGAGCAGAGCTGCAGACATTAAATATGTGATGATCATTATAACATTATATTTAGACCTGCTCCCATCGCCTGAATTGCTGCATTGATTGGGCCATGTAAACCACATCAGCGATTATAACGGGGGTTTTGGTGAAAGTGAAGAACTCAAATCACTCATGCTTGAGAATTAAATAGTGGTAAACTAAATGTACTGTTATGAGGTGAGCAAGGTGGAATAGAGATACACTGTAAAACAAATATTACTGATTCCCATTTAACAGGCTTTTCACTAGTCGTGAAGGTCTGGAACCAAATAAATATCAGATGGAGCCAGCGGAGTCTTTTAGAAGAGGTTTTTATATATGATACAGTCTTGGAAACAGGTTAAAATATTCACGTAACTCTCAAGTAATCCAGTGGAGACTAATATACATTCCACATTATATTAAAATTGTCTAACCTTGTAATTCTTGACTTTCTTTCAGTGGTCAAGTCACAGCCGAGCGTCATCAACATGGTCCAGCAGCACAAAGATCTTACAAACAGTAAAAGTGTGTGGAAAATAAAACTCTTTTCTGATGACATTGATTCATGTTTGAGCACAGTAAGAGAAGTGTTAATGAGTCGATGTGTTTCAGCATTCACAGACTCCAGAGAGACAGTGCTGGCATGGCCACGCAGGCGGAGGACTCAGCGCAGACCCCAAAAATGTGGTAAGGGGTTTCTTTTCTTTTCTTTTTTTTTCATATGTATAAAGCTGAGATTCAGTCCATATCAAGGCATTTTCATTAAAACTCATACTTTGGCTTATTGTGCAATATTAATTTGGTGCTTGTTATTCCAAAATTGTGTATCTTACATTTATATTTATATTTAGTCATTTAGCAGAGGTTTTTATACAAATGAGGACAATGGAAGCAATCAAAACAACAAAAGAGCAATGATTTACAAGTGCTATAACAAGTCTCAGTTAGGTTAACACAGAACACATAGCACAGTTTCTTTTATTATATAATAAATACAACTAAACGGATATAATAGAGCAAGCTAGTGTTAGAGACATGTTTGGTTTTGTTAATTGTATAATAAATAAAAAGAAAACGTATAAAATACAAAAAAGATTAGAAAACAGTCAGTAAAAGTCGAAAAGGGGCAAGAATAGAGTTAGAATAGAGAGTGGTAGAGTTAGAGGGTCAAATAAAGATGGGAGAGAGACGTGTTTTTAGCCCATTCTTGTAGATTGTGAAGGACTCTCAATTTCTGACCCTTGTATGTTTACTGCTGTCACTTGCTGACTACATCTATTATAAATCAACCACAGTTTCCTTCGTCTAACTAGCACTTATCCTGAGATAGTTTCTATCAAACCTGCATCCTCACATGTGGTCTATTATAGAGAGGTGGTTACTCTGGTGTACGCTAGTATTTACCATCTTACGGCTCAGTAGTGTAGGGTGGATAGTGTTATATGCACTAGAGAAATTAAAGATCGTACTATTGATGGTGTTACCTGGAGAGACTTGTGTGCTTTGTGTAAGGGATAAATAATTGCATCATCTGCCCCAACAGCAGTTTTATAAGCTCAGCTGCACACACATCACCTGCTTAATATTGGTTGGTAAGCTCATCATCAGTGGATGGACGGCCAGCCATGAGCTTATGAGGGCTTCGTGGATCTCTGCTGCTCTCTGCTGCAGATATGGTGTCATACAGCACCACATAATAATTTACAACATTAATATTACAGGAAACGCCTGGGATGTTGGGATGTTTGATTTTAAATAACATTTTTGGGTTTAAGAGAATGACAGTTGTGAATGAAAAACTGTGTGTGTTTATCTGTGTATCTACACACACACACACACACACACACACACACACACACACACACATATATATATAAATACATTCACATATACACAGGTGCATCAAAAAAAATTAGAATATCGTAAAAAAAAATCTGTAACTTATTTAAAAAAAATTAATTACAGATTGATCACATATAAAGTAAAATATTTCTAAAGTTTTTTTTTTTTTTTTGGTTTTATTTTGATGATTAGAGCTTACAGCTCATGAAAGTAAAAAATGCAGTATTCTAAGCAGTGATAAAGACTATGTCGACTAGCATTGCAATATAGATGTACTTTATTATAATGAAAATGATAAATCATATATTGCTGTAGTCATGTGTTTATTAGTCATGTTGAATCAATGAAAGCAGTTTAATCTTGTTTATAGAGCGGTGGAACTATGACGTCACTTTGTAGCGAGTTAGCATTTTAGCATTTCTGGCTCCATCGTCCCAGAGTCAATGGGGTTTTTGAATGAGAGTTTGGTTAAATCCCCTAAAATAAGGTCTGTGGTTCACACAAGCTTTTTATTCTGGGAAACCCTTTTAAAAATGCATATTTTTTGTTTGTTTGTCAGCTGAAGGAAGTGAACTCCTCGAAGATTCTGGCGGCCATGTTGTCGTATGTTTGGCCCAAGGACAGACCGGACCTGCGCGCTCGAGTGGCCATCTCCCTGGGTCTCCTCGCTGGAGCCAAGGTGCGTTTCTATCATGCCATCCTGTTTTAATTCAGCTCTAGTTCTGTGACGAGTAACGTTTAGGCTGTTTGTATTCTGATATGTTGTGCTGAGGGGTGTAATGTCACGATGGTCTGCAGGTTTTCTTTGACTTTGTCTTTACAAAAAGTCTTTCAGAACGGCTTGAACCAGCTGATATGAAGTGCTTCCCTTTTTGGATGCAAGATACTGTATATCTCATTCAACAATTACCGATAAGGATGCAAGCATTAGGAAGAATTGCATCAAACAGCACATGCATCTGGCAGGAGGACAAGTGCATAATACAGGTCTATGAGTTCATTTGGAAGTGCGTAATATATGAGGCATGTTTCTGCTCTTTAGGACAACCTGGATCATGCACTTTTCCCACAGGAGTTCATGCTGTCCAGATACTTTCACAACATAAAATAATATTAGTGTAAACAGTTTTGTCCCATACTATACTGTAAAAAACAAAAAACGGTGCACAATGTACTGTAATGTTCTGTATTATTATTATTATTATTATTATTATTATTACTAGTATTTTGAGTGCCCTTGCAGTGTGAGTAAGCTTTATTTCTATAGCACTTTTCACAGACAAAAAAGTCACAAAGTGCTTCACAAAATGAAATTAAAATATACACTTAACAGATATACTCATGCACATACCATACAAATATACACAAATACACAAAAACATACAAAACCATATTGCTAATTAAATTCTTGTCTAAAAAGATGCGTCTTAAGGCATTTTTTAAAATGTCCTAAATATATCAATATACCTCACAAAATCAGTACTTTGATTCTTTGATTATATCACAGAAGTTAAAGCAAAGCTGCATTTATTCATAATACATGCAACTAAAAAACCTGTGTTGACATTTTTTGGTTCAATTTGTACCAAACATTTATTTTTATTAAATATTAATCTGAGTAGAAGCAATGTACTCTAAGGACCTTTTGGATTATTTATTTATTTTTTCCCTTAAGTCCACTTATAATTGAAAAGGCTTTTTTATTTCTTCTTTTTATAATGTAGTAATGTAAGAGCATTCTGCATCCTTTGATTGAGTATTTGAATGAATGAAATGATCTGTTTTGGAGCTGCTTCTCCTTTAAAACATTTCTGTCCCTCTTCTGATTATCTTACATCATTGTGGAGCGACTAATATAACACTAATCAGTTTGCATGCTACAGAATTGCATAAAATACCACAGTTTTTAATGTTTTATCTTTTGAAAACTATGTGCATCCCGATGTTCTGGAGAATGGCTAGTTTTGCTGCTTGTTTTCAGTAAATGCTCTTTTTATGTTTTTCAGTGAGAAGAAAGTGTTGAGTTCTGAAACTCAGTTTGTTTTTGTAGTGTTGTTGAACCCATACATGTCAGAAGATCAAGTGAAATTGGATGCCCCACGTCATGATAACTTTAACAAACCACTCTGTCACACATTAGCTCCAAGTTTTCTTCTTTTCTGTCTGCTCCAATTTACACCCAGAAAATAAAAAGTGTTTTTTTGACACTTTCTTCGTCTCCCATCAGCTTGTGTGATATTCTCAGTGCAAATGACTGGCTGATGACATTTCGCTTATTTACTGATATCCTTGAAATATCAAGGACACATCTTTCTGTGGTGAATTCACTATTTTTTTCTGACTGAAAGAGTGCCAACCCCTGTTTTGGGATTGCACAATTTCTTATATATTTATTTTCCCTCCAGTTCTTTCATATTTATGTATTCACGCAGAAGAGTATTTGATAACCACAAAAACTTCAACATCAGAAACTCTTTTAAATGTGTGTTTGATCTTACTGTGTGTGTGTGTGTCTGTGTGTGTTAAAGTAACCACATACCAAATCTAAGGAGTGTGCCATGTCTGCCTGTGTGTGTACCACGTGTCTGCAGACATAGATAAAGACTGAGGAGGGCTTCATAAACAGATTACTCTCTTATGCATGGAGGGAATCGTCCACTTTTATCGAACTAATAGAGAAAGCTAAACCCGGTTCAGAGCCACCCGCCTCCTGACTCCGTCCTCTTGGAAAAGGGCATTGCTATGGATGCGTGCTGTTTGAAAGAGAAATGATCTCTGAGGTGTTGGCAGCTCATTCTGATCTTCCACAAATGAAGCTTCAGTGCAGTAATTAGTCCTTTACACATCCCTGCTTTGCTTTGCTGTGACATTACTTCTTGTGAAAGCAAGACTGCACTACTTTCTTTTTTCTATGGAAAACACAAAATAATAATTAATGTGAAATGAGTTTTTTTGTACTTACTGCACAGAAGGAGGGACATGAGGTAGAGTAGATGAGAATTCATCCAGACAGATTGTTTTCTAATTGTGTTTTTCTCTGATTTTTAGTATATTTTAACATACTTTTGTACAGTTTAGTTTAATTTGAAAGGGCATGAATGACTATGCATTTATGAGTACCACGCACGATTAGATTGTGCTGGTGGTTTTATTCAGTTAACTCTTTTGTGGAGATTTTTAAGCAAAACACAATCTAACAAACATACAATTTTGCTTTGCTATCTTGCTGGTCTTTTTGAGGTGAAATACGACCAGGACACGTTCTTGAAACTCAAGATTCATCATCGAGGGCTGCAGAAATGTGCCGTTCACCTAAAATGAGTCAGATATGATGAAAGGAGTGAGCAAACGTGGGGCCAGATTCAAGGGAAATGTCGCGCCGCTGTTTATTGGCGCGACCCAGCAGCTGTCCGCGAGCTTTTAATTCTCTTTAATAACCATTTCAGTTCCATTAGAGGATGCATTAAGCGACTCATTTCGAGCCGTGTCTGCTGTTAAAGCCTCTGCCCATCAGTGCACTCAGGAACCAAGAAAAACACTTGGCGTGCTCACATCAACCTCTGCTTCTTTCTGTCCTCCAGATAACCAATGTATTGGTGCCCTTCATGTTTAAATATGCGGTGGACGGCCTGAACCAGATGTCGGGACACATGTTGAACCTGAGCGACGCGCCGAACACGGTGGCCACCATGGCATCAGCTGTTTTGATTGGCTGTGAGTCCTGCCCGCTCCTGTCTTGGCAGGTGTTTGGCTTTGTTTTGGGAAGCGTGCTGCATATTAAGCGCCAACTGACCTTTCCCAAAAAGTTTGTGTCAATATTGCTTTTTCAAGTCGGTGTGATGTGTTTGGTCATGCATGCATCTGCTCTGGGTGCAAACGCAGTTTGTAAGTTTATTTCATTTGCTCATCACTTTGACAGCGTTGACCTCAAACTCCTGACTGAACTATAACACCGTGTCAGCAGCAGAGAGAGAGATTGATCAGTGGTTTCTTAATCATTGCCATCCGTGCACCAAATTAAGAAGCATTATTTTACTCTCCTGAGGTAATAGTGTTAGCACAGTGCTCATCTTATCGTGTTGGTGTTTTGTGACCATTGTTCACTTTTTAATTGTTGTTTTAAAAAATAAATAAATAATTTTATCTTCCATTTTCAGTTAATTTTTAGTTTAATTAATTTTAATCTTTTACTATATGTCTTTATAGCTTTTATTTTTTTATTTTCAGTTTCAATTTTATGTAAACATCCATTTTGCACATGAAACGAGTCATAGCAGTTTGTGCTTGGTTTTTCATCGGGTCCTGTATATAGTTATGGTTTCAGGAAGTTTTCATAATACGTCATTTAATAATACATACCCGATTATTACTGGCACAGAACAGGAATGTGTCAGAAGACCGGAAGGATGTTGTGTTTTGTGTTACAATGGTGTGTGTTTCCACAAACCTGGCCATCATCAGGTGGTTTTCATCCGTGTGTTAGAAGAGAATGGTAGCATCATTTCAACACTCAATGGCCCGAGCATTTACAGTGTCAGACTAAAACATTAAGGCGAGGTATCTGTGAACGGTACAGATGTGATGTGAACATGACTTTCCCTGTCATGGAGTTTGACCAGTACAGACTCATTTATTCATATAATTCATTCTAGTCTTAGTCTGCTTTTGTTGAAGATGGCAGTTTGTGCCACCCAATGGAGCCCAAGTGCATGTTTGAATAAAGATAAATGAAGATAATGACTAGTGGTAACTAAGCACTTAGTGAATTCAGTCTTCCCATAACTGCATATTTTAACGAGAGCCATTAGGTCCTGTGCACACAGACCATTAAATGCTTCTCTGCTGCTGCTGCGTGTGTGATTTGTGTGCGCTGTAAGGCACAGATTATCTGTGTAGAATTTGCTTGATTGATATTGTATTTAAGCCACTTTTCATCCTTGAGGCTGTAAATGTAATGCATTAAGAGCAGTTTTGTTTCCCACTAGCAGATAAAGCCTAAATGGGAAGTTCATGTCAAATTCATTATTGACTTTTGGTATCTCAAGTCTTGCGTCATATTTTAAAAATTAACTATATGGCTATTCATTGTTACTAACAACATAAGTGTGTTAAGTATGACATTGCGCCAAGGTTTTGTGAAGGAACTGCACGGTTTAATGAAAATACAATAATTAAGTCATGGAATAGTAACACATATTTTATTTGTTGACCTGCAGGTCATGTGACCGTTAACCGATGTCCGAGAACTGTGAACATGAACATACTAGCTTAAAAGTGCAGGGATACTTCGTGTGGATATATTAGATGAAAGAGGTTTGGATATGTAACTAAGAAATAATGTGAATTTTAACGTCTTCATTAAAAAGACATCAGTAGCTGATGCAATGCTGAGAACACTTCCTAAAATTGAAATTATTTTCCTAAATCCAGATGAAACTGGAAGACTTTGTGAATGTACACAAGCAGTAGGCTGTTTTCTAAATCAAAGGTGTTTATCAGCCAACGCTGGCAAGCTGTTTCCAACAACTGACAAACTCCTAATGAACTTAGTTTGTTCTCCAGTTCTGGTTTAAGTAACTGTGTAGTTTTGTGCATTTTTTTATGCAATTTTGAAGCCCCCATGATTATTTCAAAACTGATATTTCTTGTATATAGTAGCCTTAACAAAGCTCTTGTGACCTGTTGTAATGTTAATGCTAGTGTTAATGTTGTAAAGCAGCTATACAGTGAGTCAGGTCTACTCGTGGGTCAACAAGAGTTTAAGCTGGCAGATTTAATGAGCTCTAGGTGCTCTTGAGTGAAGACGAAGAAGTCTGTGTACTCTGTTGTCATGCAGTCTAATGTGTTTCCAGCCTCTGACTGTGTCAACGTTCTCTGAAGCTTGTTAACATTCATACAGACGCACAGGCAAATAATGTGCAGTGTTTGGCTCTGCACTTTTGTCATTGCCAGGAGCATGAAAGTGCTGCTGTGACTGTCTCCAATAACTCCTAATTTATTGGAAGTTGTCAACGCCGCATGCAATGACTCCCTTTGTTTCTCCAGCAGCTATGTAAATGAGGTGTAAATGAAGTTTTCTGTGCTTTTAAGGTTGTGTTGTGTTGACGGTGAAGGTGTGTGTTTTCAGACGGTGTTTCCCGCGCCGGAGCCGCTCTCTTCAATGAGCTGAGGAACGCAGTGTTTGGGAAGGTGGCTCAGAGCTCCATCAGGAGGATCGCCAAGAACGTCTTTCTCCATCTTCACACCCTGGACCTGGGCTTCCACCTGAGCAGGCAGACGGGAGCGCTGTCCAAAGCCATCGACCGTGGCACTCGAGGAATCAGCTTCGTGCTCAGCGCTCTGGTCTTTAACCTGGGGCCTACACTCTTTGAAATGATCCTGGTCAGCAGCATTTTAGTAAGTCTGAAGACCTGGCGCACATCAACTTCACTGATCTGAAGTGCAGGAGTGGGCGAGAGGGGGATTATTAATGATGTTTTTCAAAAATGCAATACAACTCATTCATTCGAGTTTCTGTAAAGAACGAACAAGTGAAACTCCCACAGCGAATACAATGGCTTACATTTAATGAAAAGCACTTCTAGATCAGGACAGCATATCTTCTTTAACACTGTTACGTCTGAACACCACTTTTCACTAGCCGGGTTTCCATCCAAAGTTGCTAATTTAACTTACGTGCAAAATTTGATTTGAAAATTGCACAATTGCGAACAAGCAGCGTTGGAATGTTGCACTCCTGTTGCTGTTTGTTATTCTGCACGAAACTTCATGCCAGTAAATAAGAAATATTGCTGACTTGTGCATTTCCAGTGATCTCTTTATGTTCGTCCGTTATTTGACGTTGAAAAGGCAAACGTCTTTTTTTAGACGTGGAAAATCGATTTTACAATCGATTCAATGAACACTTATGTCTTAAAAATCGAAAATGATTTTTTTCACAAAAGTGACAGCCCTACTGGTTAATCAGGATTTACCATCCAATAGCACAAAGTCACATGACTTTTTCAATGCACTTGGAGGAATTTATTCGCAAAATGCATTTCCATCTCCCATTATTCGCATTAACCCTTTTTTGCACAAGTCAAAAACCTCAAGCGAGCGTAAAAACTTTTTTTGTGAAATAAAGCATTTTTATTCGAAATGCATTGTTTCCATCACTCGATTCTGATGCGATACTTTAAAATGCGCATAAAAGCAGGGTGATGGAAACCCAGCTATTGATGTAAAAGCATATCCCGCCGAGTGATTTCCTCTTTGATTCTGCGTCACGATCCGCTCTGAACAGGTGAAAGCTCGAAAGATGTAGCACGCTGATCAGTATGGCGTCAATCAGCCAGGTTTCTGTAAAAAAACAAAACAGCAGAGTTTTTAGAAAAGCTTCTTTGTCTGGGAGAGCAGGAGTTTGTCCGTTTTGATGTGTAGAGAGTGGAGATTTGCCAGATGGATGCCAGGCAGAGCTTCACAGCTTCAGAGGGGCTCGCTTCCCCCCGTCTGTGTGTCCTAAAGCATTTGATCACGCTGCTGCTCCGCCAACTACAACGTTCAGCAAACCTCCAAGTAATTGAAAACCGGTAGAATATTTTTTGGTATGTTCTGCCGAATGTTCAGCAGTCCATCCCTGGTAAAACTGATCATGTTTGAGGAACAAAAAACAGCGAAGTCAAAAACACTAAAGCAACTGGAGAGCCAAGCACTTTGGCTTCATCTTTTTACTCTGTTGTGGCTGAAAGAGAGCGCTGGACATCCACATTTGATTCCTTCTGCACAGTCCTGCAGCAGAACTTAGAGGGATGCATAGCAGTGAATATATAGAAAACAAGTCATTCTTTATTTCCCAGGCTAATGTGAGACTCCATTAGTAAAATGATGCTCTTGAGTATAGCACATCATTAACCCTTGTGCTAGTGCATGCTGCACTTTCGCAAGAATGAGCTGAAATCTCCTGAAGTCACATGATGTAACACGGTGTAAGGATTAGAGCGTCAAGGCTCTTATTTATACACTCATAATCAATAAAGTGTCCACTTGAGATGCAGGTGAGCCCATACAGAACCCAGATTTGACCGGACACACACATCCAAAGTTCAGCTCGCATGTTCAATATGTAATCAGAGACCCTTCCCTAAGTCACGTGTGCTCACATGAGATTGTAGTACTTGACTAGTATTAATTGTGGTTTCTTTATGTGCCTAATATTCACCTCCACAGGTTGATTAATCCGAATCCTTTAGTGGTGGCAGAAACATTAACTGCATATTTCTCCATTTGTCACACTCCATTAGCTGGTGAAATGGTGAAAATACAAGGTAAAATGATTATGAGGATAGATGATGCATCTCATCTCTGGAGACTCAGTCCACGTCATGTGTATGAAGACGTGTCGCTCTTTCAGTTCCTCACAGCTGTTTTGTTGTTTCTCTGCAGTATTATAAATGTGGCGGTCAGTTTGCTCTGGTCACTGTGGGGACGCTTTCGGTGTACACCGCTTTCACCATCGCTGTCACGCAGTGGAGGTACAGTATGTGTCTGTCAGAGAGCAGGCGTTGTCTGTTGCATTGATCACCGCTGTGCTAATCACATCTGTGTTTCTGATCAGGACACGCTTCAGGATCGAGATGAATAAGGCTGATAATGAGGCTGGAAACGCTGCTATCGATTCTCTCCTCAATTATGAAACCGTTAAGGTGGGTCACATGATAAACTGTACTTACATTGAAACATTTGCAACATGCTTGAGTTTTGAGCTTTGTTTTCTAGCAACAAATGCTAAATTATGGAAGCCCATTTGTGCCACTGAATAAAAAAGGTCATTGTGACTTTACATTAAAGACTTTTTTCAGAATTTAATGATTCAAAATCACAGTTGTGAATTACTAAGACAGAATTGCGAAGAGAAATAAAGTAAGAAATACAAAATATAATCTTGTAATTATGACATTATAACTCTCAGAAATCTCACAATTGCAAATAAATATTTTGTTTTTCTGACTTTATTTCTCAAAATATAGAGCTTCTATCACACAATTCTGACTTTATAGGTCACAATTTCAAGTCTGTCACATAATTCAGAGACATAAGTTAGAAGTGCAGGAAAAAAGTCAGAAACAGGCTTTCATACTGAAGAGATGGTTTAACCAAATATTACAATTTGACAAAAAATTTAACGTTTTCACACATCGTTTAAGCATGTTTGAGATTCAGTTTGCCATAAGTGATGTGCTCTATCTAATGCTAGGTTGACATTATCAATTATCTGTTCTAAAATAGGCTCAATCTATCAAACTCTGACTGGATGCAATCGTAGTTTGAACCTAAATAAATGACATAATTCAGTACATGAAAACATTTGATGCATTCACAAAAAAAGAAAGAAAATGATGCACTGTCAGCATTTGACAGTAGCTTCAAATACATTTTACCCAATGCAAATATGCACTTTTTTCTTTTCCCTCCAGCGTTGAGCTGGAGCACGTTTGTGTTGAGCACAGATAAGTCACCATTGAGGAAAAATCTGCAAACGCTACAGTTGTGTTCATATCATGCGCTCACTGAATGTGTTCTGCACTCTCTGGAAGACTGTTATCATAAACAACAGTGCAGGAACTATGTATAACAGACTGAGAAATGTGCAGTGTCAGAAATACTTCAGATGTTTATTTATGTGTCTTATTATCTAACAGGCTGTAGTGCAACCCTCAGTCCTTCAGCTCAATCTGTTGTGTGCTCTTGTTAAGAGCAGCTTTGTTTCCTGTCTCTGGTGTCAGTGCATGAGGATTTAGTATGACTTTAAGCCCGTGTTCATGCATAAAGAGATCCACCCCCTCCAGATCAGTTACACTAGCACAAATACCCCTGTATCTGTCTGTTTCTCTCTAAACACTCACTGACAGTGCAAAACAATCCTCCAAACATTTCACTTCCTCTGATAATTGGCACAGGAGTCTTTGCTGAGTTCGATGAGCCATGATGAAATGATCAGGAGAGCTGTCTGTTATGAGTTAATAAAGGTGCTGAGATTATCATACTAATCACAAGATGCACCGTCTTTCTCAGTGGCACCATGAAATATCAGCACAGCTTTATGGCATTTACCCTGCCTTTCAAAAGTTTGGGATCAGTAAGGTTTATTTATAAGAAGTCTCTTACGGTCATCAAGGCTGTATTTATTAGATTGGATATACAGAAAAAAATTAAATAATAAACTCGTCATCAGCGTCACATGATGTTTCAGAAATCTTTCTAATATGGTGATTTATTATCAATGTTGGAAACATTTGTGCTGCTTATTATTATTAGTAGTATTAGTATTTATTTTGGAACCTAAGATATTTTTTTATCAGAATTATTTGATGAACAAATAGTTAACAAGAGCAGCATTTATCCCAAAAAAAAAAAAAAAAAATTGTACAAAGTCTTTACTGTGACGTTTAGTAAATTTACCAGATCTTTGCTAAATAATTTGAAGAATTATAATTTATTTCCAAAAGAAAGAAAAATTGTAGTGTATAATGTTGCAAAAGATACCTATCAAGAATCAACGCTGTTCTTTTTACATTTTTAAAAATCAAAGAATCCTGAAAAAAAAGTATCAGTAAAAAAAAAAAAAGAAAAAGCACAAATGTTTCCAAAATTGATAATAAACTAGCATTTTATAATGATTTCTGAAGGATCATAATCTCACTGATCCCAAACCTTTGAATGCTAGTGTATACACAGATTTACAGCACAGTTACACGTGTGATGTTGCTTTTATACAACATTCAGGAAAGCAAAAAGGTAGTAATTCAGTAACTTACATTTTAGACAAGTTACTTAGCTATGTTTGTTTAATCTCTGCTTTTCTGTGCTACACACAGTGGTGGTGTTTTTTAAATGAATCATCTGAGTGAAAAAAAAATATGGCTAGTATTAACGTGTTGGAAAAATGTACGGTTCAATTTACAATCATATTTTTTGTCTTGGTGGCTCTGCTGCATAATTGTCACTGTCCTCCACATAACCAGCAGTGGCTGATGTTTATCGCCACGCCACCGTTTGTCACATTTCAGAGCTAATTAATTGTGGCGCTCTTGTGTTTCAGAGCCGTGCGGCTCTCTGTGCAGCTGTCTTCACTCCCATCATCCTCTCTGCTCAAGAGTCTCAGATGTTTGAGCCGCTCAGTATCATCTCTGAGCCTGTGGAGGCGTTAGGCTTTGGTTTACTCAGCTGCTGCTGTTTTGAGAGATGTGATTGTAGCTTCAATGACATCTGGATGTGTGATTGAGGCATCACCAGCATGTTCTCATGTGGCTCGTCTTCTTACACGCTTGATTTCACATCACAGAGACCTTTAACTTGTTATGAGCAGATAGACACTTGAAGTGTTTTTTGTTCAGTGGTAATATCACGCTATTTCATGTAGTTTATTGGCATATAAATGCCATTATAATAATTTATTATCATGCTTAAAGGATAGTTTCCTCCAAAATAGAGGTTTATTCACTTTAAAGTTGTTCCAACCCTGTATGAGTTGATGGTTGAGTAACAGTTGCTGGTGCACATTGGTTTCTGCAGCATGGAAAAAATACTATGGAAGGAGCAGAAACTTTTTGGTTACCAACGTTCTTCTAAATATCTTCTTTTGTGTTCAACAGAAGACAGAAACTCAAACATATTATCAGATGTGTCTTTCATATGTCTCTAAACTCATCATTGTCCATGACCTTCCTTTTAGTAGCCGTTCTGTTCTGTTTTTTCAAACAGGTTTTTTCATGTTTCTCTCTCTTTTTTTAGTACTTCAACAATGAGAAGTATGAGGCCGAGCGTTACGATAGTTTTCTGAAGGTGTACGAGTCGTCCTCTCTGAAGACCACCTCGACTCTGGCCATGCTCAACTTCGGGCAGAGCGCCATCTTCAGCGTTGGTCTCACCGCCATCATGGTGCTGGCAAGCAAAGGCATAATGGCAGGTGAAAATCAGTGATTTCTTGTAGCCTTTTTTAAATTTTCTTTCAGATTTCCAATTACAATATGCCTCAGCAACATGCAGTGCCAAGCTGATATAATTAGAGATGAGCGTGGCCAGGAAATCCAGTCCAGCCAATGAGAGCAGGTGTAAAAGTCTCAGTTGACTCAGGCAGTGATCTGTGAATGCCGTGTGTGAACAGAGGCTCAAAGTAAATGCATTCTCTTAGAGATGGACGATACATAATGTGGAGATTTTGATGATCAATTTTGAAAACAATGACATTATTACTTGATATGGATTATGGATTAATCTAACAGTCTATCACACAGTAGAAGTAAAAAGCGATGTCTTCATGTTTTGTGTCTCTGTGTGAATGAATGGCATAATTTTTGTCTTAGATTTGCATAATAAATTCAGACAAGATCAGTACTGACTCATTTTTCATCAATTTATTTTCATGAAATGGAATGGGTACAAAGGATTGTGGGTGATTGAAGGTCGCAGAGGATACACCCCATGCATCCTTCAAATTCAGCTGAATGAAGGCTGCCTCCCAAGGATCTTTTCTGATTGAGATGGCCTTCAGCGACGTTTCATGACGTGGCAGCTGAGATATGCAGCCTTCGCAGGATGCAGCTTTCCGTTTGAGAAGCACCCATTGTATCCATTGGCGTTCTTCTTCTTCTTTCGCTCATGAGTCTATGGTAGCCGATAGAACCGCTTGCGGGAAAGTTGTGAAATTTGGCACACTGATAGAGGACAATCTCAACATTAACCATAGCACGTTTCGAGTCTCTAACTCCAGCACCACCACTTCTTCAAAGTTTCACTCATGTTAATGCAGGCAAAAAAGGAAAATAATTTATTCCCTCTGAATCCCTGGCTCAAGCCCAGTTTAACGAACACCGAAGGACAAAAGGGTTTGAATTTCAGGGTTTAGTTTTTTCTAAATTTATTAGTTGTAAAAAAAAAAAAAACTAATTTTTTTCGAACTCTGCCTAGAGTTTTTGTCTGACGAATTTGACATAGCACACAAAATTGGGTTTGAGGCAGTATCTCCGTAACGGTTTGGCATATTGAGACCAAACTTGGGCCCAATCCCAATTCTACCCCTTAGCCCTTCCCCTTTCTCGATTCTCTTTTGGTTGGAGGGGTAGGGGTAAGGTGAAGGGCCAGATAGCCCTTCAAACGAAGATTTTTCGGGACCACACTTCAACCAAGGGGGATGAATTATCTCTGCAACATGGCTGCTACAGCGAACAAAAAGACACATAAATGTAAGCTTTTTTGGCATAAATAAATATTTGAACGAAAAGTAATCATTTGTTTTATGTTACATTCAATTGTGAGTTCATATTAACGGTCATGTTATGCAAAGAAATGTTTACTATTTGCTAACGTCATATCATTACAGACTGCATGATAGTGCCACAGCATATGTCTGATCAGGGCGATAACTGCCGTAGACATTGATCGCTAAACCATTTCCTCAAATATTGCCTATTCAAGAGAGAGAGAGAGAGAGAGAGAGAGAGAGAGAGAGAAATGGAAGTTGTGTGTATTCGCGTCTGTGCGTTTATCTTTTTAGAGTGAGTTTACATAAAAACAGTGATTGTATCCTCTCGTCGCTGGAAAATATAATGTAGCGATTCAGTATTTAAACTGTATTTAATAAGACACTCTGTTTCAAGGGACAAGGGGAAGGGGTAGGCGGAGGGGTAGGGGAAGGAGAAGGGGTATAAAATACAATTGGGATTGGGCCTTGGTGTGTTATAACAAGCATGAACTGAGACTACCGCAGTGTTTCGGTGCTGTGCCACCTAGTGGCCAGGAGATATGAAAAATTCATATTTTTGCTTATAACTTCTGAATGATTTGGCCAAAATTCACAACTGGTCTCTTTAGATTAGGTGCTGCATAATGAGTCACATGATATCCAATTTTCCCATGCCAGCCATTTTGGTCATCGGGCTATACGTATGTTGTCGTAATGCTGTGTTCACACCAAACGCGAATAGAGTGTCTGGCGCGAATGATTTCAATGTTAAGTCAATGCAAAGGCGCGTTTACGCGCGTCTGGAGGTCTCGCGGCGCGAATGGGGCGTTAAGCGCGGCGCGGAAGACGCGAATTCGCCTCATTCGCGCGTTAAGCGCGAAGGTGCTTTTTGTGCATTTAGCGTTTGACGCGAATTCGCGTCTGCCGCCCGAGTTGAAAAATTGTAACTTTGGCGTCAATTCGCGCCGCGTTAACCAATCAGGAGCCTGCTAGGAGTCACTCAATCAACAGTATGTTCCTGCAGCCTCCGTTTGTGCAGGAATACCCTTCTCCACTCATTCAACAAGGAGGAACGACTGATGTTGTCAGTGAGCAGTCAACCGGAGCTATATGACAAAAGTTCATATTTCTATAGAGACAGGAATAAAAAGGACATATATGTATATAAAAAACATATTAATAGATAAATTGAATAAAGGCCAATTGATAAGAAACGTTTCATTTTACCCCAAACGAATTATATTTTATCTTGAACCACTAAAGAGACATCAGAGTCAGCGGCAAATGTCAGAAGGTCTAGCCGAGCCGAGGCTGCTCTCGGCGGATACATGATGATGGAGCTCCCGCTGGTCGCATGGAGCTCATCTCAGAGATCGGCGAAACACATATTTTTAAATAGACGCTGTCATTATAAATAAACCGCATATCTGAGTTTAAAACAACTACATTCTCGCCTAATATACTTTTAAAACTACATTTCATGACACAGTAACAGTAATATTTTGAAAATTATCCGAATAAAAATGGCGGTTGAAAATGCTGCGTGAACTCAGCTGGCAGAAGCCCCCCCATGACGCGAATTCGCGTCTGTTGTGAAGTTAATTCCACGCGCGAATGAAGCGAATGATCTCAAAATGGACAAGCGGCAAACTAGACGCGAATTTGACGCTCTATTCGCGTTTGGTGTGAACACAGCATAAAATTCCTTGGATTACGCTGAAAACATCGATACCAATTTTGACATTATAGGCTGAACTTCCTGTCCACCATTTTGATTAATGTTGAAAACCTGCTTTTTTGAACTCCTCCTAGACCGTTGGTCCGATTTTCACCTAATTTGACTAATCTTCAGACCAAGCTGGCAAAAAGTTATGGATTACGTGTCGATATACGAAACTGTTTTCATTTAGCCCATCAACAAATATACTGGAGAGATGCCAAACTGCATCTGAGGCTGTATCTCTAAAAAGCTTTGACACATTTATACCAAACTTTGTATGTGCTTTTGTCACCTCACATTGAACAGACCACATTATTTTGCTAGGAGCGCCACCTATTGGTCAAGAGTGATAAGCCATTCATTAAATATCAATTATGAAATTTCCAAAAATGCTAATCATTTTTGATTGCATTAGCCTATTGGAATGAAACTGGTCTCAAAATACTCCTTGGGTCATGCAGACAACATAGATGCCAATTATGCTATTGTGGGCCGAACTTCCTATCCTCCATTTTGATTTATGTTGAAGACGTACTTTTTCGAACTCCTCCTTGATTGTTGGTCCGATTTTCACCAGAATCTAATCAGATGATCATCAGACAGTGCTGACAATAGCGCCGCAACAAATTTGATTATGTCTGAGACTGAATCTCTGCAAAGCTTTGTCATATTGACACCAAACTTTGTGTGTGCCATTGTTACCTCACACAGAACACATCGCATCGATTTTTGATAATCGCGCCAATTGTTGGTCTTAAATGATAAACAATTAAATAATATTACGAGAAGTTGTGTTTATGATTTTTCTGCCATTTTGCTTCAGATCATCCTAAACTTGCTTTAATTACTCATTGTTGCAGTTGGTCTGATGCTCCATGCTTAGCTTCTCATTTTGCCTTTGGAGTGCTTGGCCCCTTAATTGCTGCTTGCAGCTATATATTTTTATTTTAAATTAATTTAATTAAATACCATTTTTGGTGATGAATTTATGTTAAATCATAAAACACAGAATACATAAAAAAATGAATTTAGGGGGGAAAAATAAAATGCTGTGTGCTTTGGCTGCTTCTTCCTGCAGGCTCCATGACTGTGGGTGATCTAGTGATGGTGAACGGGCTGCTCTTCCAGCTCTCTATGCCCCTCAACTTCCTGGGCACCGTGTACAGAGAGACCCGACAGGCCCTCATAGACATGAACACGCTCTTCACTCTGCTCAGCGTCGACACCAAAATAAAGGTGCGCCAGGCCTTTCCTGCTGCAGAATTAAGCATACAAAGTTATTTTAATCTGAAAAGAAACCCTGTGAACGGCGTTGCATAATTTGCTCCAATCGTTCTGAAATGTCAGAGCTTTTAAAAAAATACGTGACGAGCTTACTTCCAGAGTTGAATATTACAAATTGAAGCATAAAAAGCCTGTCACTCGTCGTAGTATTTGTTTTAATTCTGAAAACATTTGAGTGTTTCCTGTCTTTCATAGCGTTAGAGCGGGGAGGTTGATGAATCTCATTCTTCATTTGGCTAATTTCGTATGCAGCCTGTAATTACCGTGAATAAAATCTGTCCGATTGTTCGCAGTGATCAGTAATGGTTTTCACTGCGTGACGGCACTGCCCATCAAGCCATTATTGTGAGACCCTAATTTGATTCCTCAAATGACACATCTGTGTGTAGAATCTGTTTAATAGTGCTGAGAGCCATTGTTTTGACGATGCCATTACAATGTATTGTCTTCGAACTATGTTTGACAAAAGCCATTTTTTCAGTTTCAAGACTCAAAATGTAAATTTCAGACTGCTAAATGTGTTTTTTTTCATATAACCTTTGTGTCCGAAGGAGAAAGAAATGGCCCCGCCGCTGCTCGTTACACCCCAGGAAGCCACCATCAGGTTCGAGGATGTGTATTTTGAGTACTTGGAGGGACAAAAGGTGCTTAACGGGGTTTCCTTTGAAGTGCCTGCGGGGAAAAAGGTGGCCATTGTTGGTGGCAGTGGATCTGGGTAAGTACTTCAGGAAAGATATACTTATGTTAGGTTTCTCTGAACTTGGCACAATAGGGTTCAAATTGGAGCTCCATTACTTTGAGAAATATACCAGTAAAGGCAAAAACTCTTTGGAGTGAGAACTATTAGATTGATGAGATATTATTGCCATTTAACACTGTGGTAGGACTAGAGTCTCATCTTTTGAGGCTTGTTTGCAGCCAAAGACAAGTAAATAATCTCATTCCATTGTTTTGGTCAAGCTCAAACATGTAATTTTGTTTGTTGTAAGGTTAAGAATTGTTTTACTTTAATTTGTAGGGGGAAAGTTTATCAGCAACTGCAAACCAACATTTTAAGGCCCTGTTGTACTTTTTAAAAAATATATTCAATGCTAAAAATGACTATTGTGTCAAATCAGACAAATAATAAAAAAAAAAAATCCCTGGCTCTAATTTTTTATTGTCAAAAAAAAAAAAATCTAACGAAAGATTAAAGGTACTGATGAAAGATGAAATATTAAATGTCATAAATGTATATCGAAGATATGGTCAACAGATTTTACTAATAGACTTAACCATCTCTGTGAAAATAACATGATGCTGCCATCTTTGAGAAGTCATTTTTACCCTTATGTAATTTGGCTCTGAATCCCAAGTGAAAATTGCCGTTTTGACCCGCCTCTGCAAAACAATATTTTACTCAGAAGATATACATCCATGACATTTAATTTTTTTTTTTTTCTTCCTTATTTATGTATTTTCTTTCACCGGACAGAGATACTCAGCTACTCATCCGCAGTGACGCTTGTTACATTAGCACAGTGGTATCTGACTATAACATGCCATATAGCCTATGACACGCTCACGTGTTTATTATTTTAGTAATGTGGGTGGAGTAAAAGTTGCATATGTGGTTAAAAAAACCAGATGCCATTACACTTGTCCAGTTTCATCTGGAATGTGACCCTGAGCACCTCCCGAAGTGGTTTAAGCAATTGTCTTTAAATGCAAGCCTTGAAAGCATTTCTGAGGGCATTTACACCTGGTCTTTTCGTGATCAAATAGCCGTCTGAAATGCATGAAGTGACCAGGTGTGAACAAGCTCTTTAATGCAACAGAAGTAGAATTTGACAGTGCTTAAAGATGATTTGTTTTATGTTTTTAGAAAGAGCACGATTGTCCGATTGCTCTTTCGTTTCTACGAGCCCCAGCAGGGCAGCATCTTCATCGCAGGCCAGAACATACGTGACGTTAGTCTGGAGAGCTTGAGGAAAGCTGTGGGCGTCGTGCCGCAGGTGAGCTCTGCGTCTAATTCTGAGAGCCAGCAGATCTAATTATCACCTCATTAGAGGACATTTTTATTTTCTCACTTTGTTTTATTAAATATCTTATTATAAATTACCTTTGAGGTGCCATGGGAACCATTATCAGAGTTAATTTAAGGCTATGAAAATGACTTGGATAAGAATCAAACGTAAATATAATTTCAGGACGCCGTGCTTTTCCACAATACCATATTTTACAATCTGCTGTATGGTAACATCAACGCCACTTCGGAGGACGTGTACCGTGTGGCCAAACTAGCAGGGATCCACGACGCCATCCTCCGAATGCCTCACGGATACGACACGCAGGTCGGAGAGCGAGGCCTGAAGCTCTCAGGTACAAACCTCAGACAGAGCAGCTCAGTGGTTTCTTCTTGAGTGATCTAGAGCTGGTTTTCCTGTGACAGGTGGAGAAAAGCAGCGTGTGGCCATCGCACGCGCCATCCTTAAAAACCCTCCCATTTTGCTGTATGACGAGGCCACGTCTTCATTAGACTCGATCACTGAAGAGGTGAGAGCCTTGCACTCGTGTGTCAGTGAAATAGTAGATTCCTCAATAATAGGAATGAAATGGGCATGGAAACATAATTGCACAGTGCTCTCTGTCTGTAGCCGGCTATACACATTAAAACACAAGCTGGGAGTTTTAGTTTTTTTTGGAGCTGCATCATATTCACAATAACAATCTGTTGAAATGTGGCTCTCAGATCATTAAGAACAGACTGGACTTTGTTGTTGCTGTTGAAATTAAACTACTGGCGTTCGTTTTTCATCTTGAAAGGATCTGAAGTTGCTACAGAGTGCCAAAACGACCTTAGTCAATGTATGTGTCAATGCAAAGTCATTTTTGCTGTTTTAGTTTCAATAAATGGGGGGAAAAAATCTGTTTTTATAGCACATCAAACACACAAAAGATCAAGCTATATTTGCTTCCTCAAACCGTGACACCTTTTGAAGCATAGCTCACCCAAAAATACAAATGTGCTGTTAATTTACTCACCCTCAGGTCCCTCCAAGATGTAGGTATTTTTTCCTCCAGTAATATAACAGTAAAGAAGAGAATTATAAAAAGCATATCAAGGAACACAGATTACCTGTGGCTTTAATACATTAATACCTGTGGCTCCTGATGATATTTTGTGGTCTTATGAAGTGAAATGATCAGTCTGAGCAAGAAACGAAACATTATTTTCATCATTTGTATCTGTAATCCAGAGCCTCAGGCAAACAGAGGAATCTGGTTATTTTCCTGGACCGGTTGTTTGGCTGCACTGGTTTGTTTACATAATCATGCAATGATGTTGTGTTTGTGCAATTGTATTTTTAAAGCAGTGAAATGTGGATATTTTAAATGTGTGAAGTTTTAAGTAAATAAACCGGTCTTCATCAGCTTATGTTTTTATGTAAACAATGAGAAACCATAAAAACTAGGGAATAATTTTATATAATGTTCAGTTTTCTGCACAGACAGATCGTTTCACTTCGTAAGACCTCCGTGTATCATCAGGAGCCACTGGTGTTTATTTAGTGTTGCTTGATATGCCTTGCATATACTTGAGATTTATGGATCACTGAGTCACCACAGTTTCAGCTAAAAATCTTCTTGACTGTTAGACTGAAGGAAAAAAAAGTGTCTGCTAGTTTGATTCCTGCATTCACATTTTAATGTGTTTTTTAAATTGTTTAAGTGCAGGAATGGAAATAACTTGTTATTCAGTTGCAACAGAATGCTTAGCAAAAACGATTTAGAATAAATGTTTGACATCTAAATGTTGTACGTGACGCCCCTTAATGAAACCGGTTTGGTCCTCTTTAATAAAGCCATGAATTACATTCTCCATCCAAGAGGCAAGAGTTTTAGCATAACTTTTAGATTGCATTGGATGAGAGATACTGGTCTGTAGTTGGAGCAATCTAACGGATTTTACCCTTTTTAAGAAGCAGTGATATCAAAGATGTTTTTTGGTTTCTGTGAAATGTACCATGCTCAATTGCGAAATTAAATGAGTCAAGCATGAGAGTCCCAAACTAACAGATCTTTAAAGATTGAATTTCTGCTCAAAGCTGCTGGTTTTCCCCTGTTGCTTCGAGAACACATTTGATATTTACACTACGCTTTTTCATTTCAGGAGGCTTTATGCCTTATTAAAGTCGAGGAAGTGTTAGCTCGGTTGGCTTTCGACGATGTTTTAATGTATCTTATTGTCAGAAGGTCTTCATATAAATCCTGTCAATCATATCAGAGCTTGTTATTGCAGGGAAATGTTTCTGTCATGAGGCAGACGACTTCTTAACGAAACATCACCAAAGCTTTTCAGCCTTGCAGAGTCATTCAGAGGAGGAAGGATAAAAGAGAAACAACACTTTTCAAATGCATGCCTCATTTTCTTTCCAGAATATTCTGACTTCCATGAAGGAGATGGTGAGGGACAGAACATCTGTCTTTATTGCACACCGGCTGTCCACTATTGTGGATGCAGATGAGATTATTGTACTAAACCAGGTAAGCTGGCCTGAAGCCTGTGAATGTGTGTGACACAAGTCAAATCATGTTTATTAGCAAGCCAATGCATCATTTTCATCTTCTCTTAAGAATTAAGATCACCTCAAACACCAAATACCACAACTATAAAAACTCACGTCAGCATTTTCCAATGCATTCAATTCTGAAGCTGTAGTGTTACTCCCAGGGCAAAGGTCAAGCTATTTTGAACTTTGACCCCAGTGGTTTCTGACCTTTTGAGAGCCAGCCAATGACTACTGATGAATTTATAATGATCACTTCAATGGCGGGTTACATTACAAGGAGCTAGAGCTCTGGAAAAATTACATTTATATATTGCAAAATTAAAAAATACATGATTTTGAATTACTTCATTTTCAAAGAGTTTGTGGAGTGATTGTGTTGAGCAGTGCTTTTGCATAGACATTTATATATACATATTTTAGGACTATAAGATTTGGGGAAGAAACCCAATATTTGGTGTTCATACGTGGGTTTACATTTTACAACCAACTCAAATCTCAACATCAAGCTTTTATTTTGATAGGATGCTGATTAATAAAAATATGCACTTCATGATGTCACTTTTATTTTGTGCAACCCTGCAGTAAGTCCTTATTATTTACTTAACAGTGTGCATTTTAAAATGATAATAAAGGAGTATAAATATTCACTTGTGGTTTGTTTGTGTGTGTGCAGTCCTCAGTGAGGAGAACACGATGTATGTTCCTCTGATATGTCAATACGTGGGCAGTGGTGGAAGTCAGAATGCATTGATTCCTCCATATATTAGGGCTATAGAGTTTTACTTGAGTACTAGTTTTATGGTTGACATGACGTTGCAGCTGAGACAATGCGAGCGAGAAACAAAAGCTGGCATATCTCCGTTGATTGAGAGATTCATACCGTTTGTGTTGTCATGAACGTTGCAAAGCAGCATTCATGTGCCACTCACTTATTGTGTCTGTCAGCCTGTGGGCGACTCTGACTTTGGGTGGTTTGCGAGAATCCGGGTACACTTTATATGTCAGGTTATTATAGAATGACAGTGACGTGTGTTCTTGGCCTAATGTGAGTCATGTGAACGAGACCTATAGGGAAACATCAGCCTTCTTCCCTCATAGTGTTCGGCCCTGAGTCAGAGTGTGGTCATGGTAAGTGTGATCCGTTTAGTTTGAGATGTGTGTGTGGTGTTTATAAGATGGGGAAAAGCATTCATTTGAAGGTCTCTTGTGTTTCTGTGATTGCAAAGATGAAGAAAGCTCTCTCGCTGCTGTCCTTGTGTATTGTTCTGCTCTTGAGATCCAGTCTGTTGGTAAAAAGGAGCTTGCGAAACGATGCCTGTATCCTCCAAAGGTGCCCTTGAAATGGGTGTGGAGTTTGTCTCTTTTGGATCAACATCAATGCATTCATGGGAAAAGGACCACCACACACAGTTTGTTGCTCCAGGTCTCATAACAGTTTTACTGTACGCTAGTGACTGCTCAGATGTAATCAGATTCCTAAAACCAAGTAAAAAGCTGCACCTGAACAGAAGTCTTACCAGGTCAAAATTGCATTGTTTCAGCAGTATCAGCGTTGAGAATTTCAGTGCCTGTATTATAAGAGAAATAAAAATTCACACATTTTGAGCACATCGAATTATTATCCTGCCATGACAACTTTTGGTATAGATTGTAAAAAAAAAAAAAAATCGTCCTGGTTATAGGTAAATGACAATGATATGAATCTTATTGGCTGGGAATATTGAATTAAATTAAAAATTAAATTTATGCATTTAGCAGACGCTTTTATCCAAAGAGACTTACGGTACATTAAGGCTATCAATTTTTACCTATCATTAAATGATATAATTAAATTAAATTATTATTGAATTAAATGAACCAATTATAACGTGCGTAGAGTTTCATGGCTAAACTATTAATTTAAAGATTATATTGTTGTTTTGTTTTTGTTTTTTTTTGGACAAAATGCACAGAAGTTGATAATTAATTTAATGAACAAAACCTTAAAGACATAGTAACCCGTGATGAACAGTACATTAATTAAAAAATATTTAAAATAGAAAATCTGAATCCGTGCAATCAGGTAAAAATTAACAGTTGTTACAATTGTGTGCATTTGAAAACACCATCTAATTACAGCTTTAACACTAGCAGACAAGATTCACTAGCCAACTCGGCAAAGACACATTCAACGCAGATTTAAAAACATGGTCAACATTTGCTTTAAACTGAAAAATAAAATGTTGTGTTTAATGTATTTGTGTTGATGTTGAAATGGATTTTAAAACATATGGTATCGAAAAAAGTATCGTTAGGGACCGGTATCGAAACTGAGGTATCGAAATTGGCACCGGATCGAAAGATTTTGAACAAAACCCATCCCTACTAGCCAACTCGGCAAAGACACATTCAATGCAGATTTAAAATCATGGTCACAACATTTGCATTAAACTGTCTTTATGCCACTGTTACTGCCTGAAGGCTGTTTTCCCCTCTGTGTTAACTGCTGTATTTCTTCAGTCTGTAGTAGACACATGCTTCAGAGGCGAGCGAGTGAGAGCAGAGGGCAGCGTGTGGGGCTGGGCCCTTACATCTTGAGCTCATTAACAGTGGAAATACCTTTTGCCCAGCGCTCAGCGACACCTTTGTTTGTCTCCCATGTGTGGAGACCTTTTCAATCTGGATGCGTGTGGGGGGTGGAGCACGTGATGCAGCTGCAGCCGGGAAAAACACCAACCAACATCATACTCTCAGATCCAAGAAACCGAAGCAAATGTTGTGGTGTATTAAAAATGGGTCGTAATTACAGCGATCCGAGCTGTCAGTGACACAGCTGCTAAAAATACTAGCAGGGTTTGAGTCTTGCTTTGGCAAAAGTGGCGTCGTAATTGATGCAAGTATCTAGCAAACAGCCGGGAGACATGGTTGACTTGTCATTTCATACTTGGCTTTGTTGCTGGCAGTCTTTTAAGAGGCAGTGCTGCATGCACGCCCACACCGCCGCATCCCCGCTCCGAGTCTCAGCTCTCTTTAGACCTTTCTCAAACATTGTCTCTCTGTCAGTGCCCCGGCATGGCCCTGAATCTCTTGTTTTGCCCAGTTCTTCCTATTTGGATGCAGCTGCACAGTCGTTCTGACTGCAGGAGGCTTTATGCGACTGAATATCAAGGCATCAATCAAAGAAACCAGGTTTAATGCTGAATAACAGCCTCTGGACTCCTGAAACACTCCCAAGGCAGAGTGTGCATTTTTCATTTATAGTGTGGCACAGATTATTTTATTGCATTGCATTCAATACAAGCTTCAAACTTGAGGAAAAAGAGAAAAACTTTCGGAAAAAGAGAAAAAAACAGATCAGGTTTGATTTTGTGCTTTTCTTCTCCGTAGCAAGCATTTTAAAGAGATAGTTCACCCAAAAATGAAAATTCTGTCATTAATTACTCTGTAAGATCTTCGATCATCTTCATAGTTTATGTGGTTCAACCGTAATTTTATGAAGCTCGTTACTCAAATCTGATTTATTACTCATTACTAATTACTCCTTTCAAAAGTAATGTTATTGTTTTCTGGCTACAGTAATTAGTAAACACTACTAGTTGCATTACTTTTCCTTCATGCACCTCAGAAAATTTAATTGCCTATCTAGGAATTTCACTAGAGATGTATAACCAGACTACTAAAAGGATGATGCTCTACTAAAAGGAACAGGCTGATATTTAAATGGTTAATTCACCCAAAAATAAATTACTCACCCTCGTGTCGTTCCAATCCTGTAAGGCCTTTTTTTTTTATCTTCAGAACGCAAATTAGGATTTTTTTGTGGAATCCTGGAGCTTTCATAGACAGCAAGGATATTACCACCATCAAGGCTTAAGAAACCAGGACATCCATTAAATATTCAATCTGACATCAGCGGCTCAACTGTAAGTTTGCAAAACCACGACAATAGTTTTTGTGCCTCAAGAAAACAAAAATAACACAATTTATTCAGCAGTATCTCTCCCTGTAATGAGAGTTGTTTATGTTCAGCATGCGTGCAGTTTGTCCTGAACATGAACAACGATGATTACGTTCTGGGATATTCTCTTAAATGGTAGAAGACGCTAACTCTGAGAGAATAATTGCTGAATAAATGATTGTTGTTTTCTTTTGCACATAAAACATATAAGCCTGTTTACATCATTGAATAATAAACAAGGTCAGTGCAACTTCTCACAGTTCTGACTTTGTTCTCAGAATTGCGGGATATAAACTCGCAATTGCGAGGAAAAAATGTCAGATGCGGGTTTTTATCTAGCAGTTGTTACTTTATATCTCGTAATTCTGAGACACAAAAATTGTGAATTGCGAGATAAAATAAAGTCGCAATAACTCCTTTTTTTATGTTTAGTTTTTTTTCATGGCAGAAACGGGCTTCCGCACAAAAAGTATTCTCTTAGCTTCGCAAAATTACGGTTGAACCCCTAATGTAACATGAACAATTTTAGCGACGTCTGAGCCTTGACCCTGGTAGTATCCTTGCGGTCTATGAAGGGTCAGAAATGCTCTCGGATTTCATAAAAAAAAAATCTTAAACTGTGTTCCGAAGATGAACGGATGTCTTGCAGGTTTGGAACGAGTCATTACTGACAGAAGGTACAGTTCTGTGTGATCTGTCCCTTTAAGCGGCGTCAGATCCACTTGTTGCTGATGTAGCTGTGAGGTGATTGACAGCGTGGTCTCTCTCGCAGGGGAAGGTGGTGGAGCGCGGCAGTCATCAGGCTCTGCTGGAGACACCGGGCAGTCTGTACGCAGACCTGTGGAGCACACAGAACAGCAGAAACACCAGCGCCACGGGCGGGCCCGAGCCTGTCCCCGAGCGCCGGTCGCAGAGAGACGAGGAGCGCAAGAAGCTGCAGGACGAGATCCTCAACAGTGTGAAGGGCTGCGGGAACTGCTCCTGCTGAGCCCTGCTCCTCCTCTTCTGGACGGGGGTCACATGTTTCCTCCTCCGTGATTCTTCTGGAACCTCTAAGGCCTTTATTTTCACATGCTGATTTAAACCCGTTTTAATAGATCTGTCCATCTGGAAATCTTGAGTCGTTTTTAATATTCACATGTACATATTACTAATGCAATATTTTTGAGAAGTACATTGTATAGAGTGTCTTTTGAATTGTGTTGGATATGTCTGGACCATTTTGGACATTTTTTTTCTGTGAACACTGGCACCTTTGGCGTCTCATCAACATTAATTTATATCTAATCTGAATGAGGTGTCTTTGAACAACTTGTATTAAATAAAACTCCCTTCTTTGTGTGTCCGAGAGCGTGCTTCTTTAAGCCGATCATATTGTGATGTTCAGGTCTTCCCGTGTTCCAGATGCTGAATCTATAGAGGCGTATCTGAATAATGTTCATCAGTGAGAGAGAGATGAACGAGGGTCAATGACACGACTCTGGAAGAATAATACACTAAAATGCATTTCATATATAAAATAACTTGAATGCATCTCTGCTATAATGAATCTTTTACGAAAAATATTTTGCTGTATTTATATATTTTATTGTATTTTTTTGTAAAAGAAGAGTCAAGGTGGTGTTAATTGTATAAAAGAAAAACGTGTTTCTGTCATTATGTATTTAATTGATTTGGTTTACAAATAAAAACATATTAAAGAAATAAATTTAGCCAGTAATGGAAAATTGTCATTTGGGATTTTATATTTGAAAATGAATGATGTTTAAATGCACACGTATTCAAAGTGCATGAAAAACGTTTCATTTGGTTTGCCTGACAACTTTTATTTTCTTGACATCTTCACGATTAGAAATAATTGTGTTTTTAAGCCGGAGTATCTTCGTGGCAGTTTATTAGTCCTGATGAATCTCTATCATCTCGGTTAATGATTGATTGTGCTAATATGAGCTGAATAATATGACAGCAGATGTTGTGCGTTTAATCAAAGTGACCTGCTGGAATCCATATGTTTACTGAGCAAAGATGCACTCGCTCCATGAACGAGACAGAAAAACACAGCACTTCGTATAGAGAGAGAGCTTTGTGACTTGATAAACAGCAGATATAAATAGCATTCTTAAGTGCATGCAAACATTGGCAAGGGTTCTTGGAAATGATCACGTACAATATATTGTAATTACAGGCCGTGTTTTGTAGTCTGTGTCATCTGATTTGAGTTAATTATTGAAAATGTAGCTCTTTCTAAAACGTACAACGTCACATGAGCTGAACTCTGGAGCCGGTCGCTCTGGTACATTCACTTGTTCTTCACAAATGGAATCTGCAGGTTCTCTATTGTGGCGTATAAAAGCCCGTCGAGGCCCCCCTCTCAGCTTTTGTGCGAGCCACACAAATAGCATCCTGCTTTACGTCTGTTCAAGCTGTTCTCATGAATGTCCTCAGCTCAGATCACGTCCTGCATCTGAGAAACCCGGCAACTTACACCCAACCTGCAGCACAAGACAAACGAAATGCATATTCAGATTTAGATCACATGTCCTTGGCAAATTTCTGCATTAGCGACTGAGATTTTCTGACATTCTGGGAACGCCTGAGTGTGTTCTTTGAGTTCCACTTAGACGTCTTCGCCTGGGCGAGCTTTTATGCTGTTTGAAAGGAAATAAGAGGCTCTCAGCATCTACAAGTGCCTTAACCAGAGCGGCCTTCCTCCAATCCTGCTGCACTCAGCTGGGGTTCACGGGACGTGACCAAGGCTAAAACTAATGTGCTTCAAAAACAAGAAAAATGCTCTGCTTGTCGATTCCCGTCGCACGGGGCATTGCAGAAGGCTGCTTTAGAGGATATTGTTGCTTATTATAATCAGCTGCTATTCATAGATCCAACTGTATTTTATATATGCGTGATATTTCCTGATACTTTAGCCATGCAATAGCAGGAGTATTCTTGAAATAGTTTTCAAACACAGAAAACGGAAAGCATTGTAGTACTCAAACCAACATGAATTAAAAACTGGTGCTTTCTGGCAGCCATTGACTTTCATAGCATGGAAAAAACACACTATGGGAGTATTGTTAGTGGCTATCAGCAACTTGTTAGAGGCTTATTCCTTAAAATCTCTTCATTTATGTTCAGCAAAACAGCAGAACTCACACAGGTTTGGAACAACATGACGGTCAGGAAATTATTGAGAACACAATTTCATTATTTACACTATAGCAATAAATAATTCTGAATTTATAGATCCTCCTGATGCTTCTTTTTCATCGTTTAAATTACTTTTCTAAAATAGTCTACTGCTTATATGCGTTCAGAAAGTCTTCCAGTTTTGTGGACACAGAGATCGGTCACTAACATTGAGAGCCAATCAGCATTTGACCACTGGATTTGCAAAAATATTTTCAATTTTAAGAACAATTTTCTCAATATTTCAACACTGCATGAATTACTGATGAACAGGTGAATTAATTTTTATTAGAAGTTCTTTTTTTTTAACCCCAGTTTTGGAAACCTTGATTAATGTAATGTTTAATGCACTTAATGCTGTTAATAACAACGAATGGAATATATTTTTCTTTTATTCATATTTTTATATCACTATGGCACAAGAGTGTGCTATTAAAAACGATTTATGTCAAAAGTAATGTAAAATTAGTCCGATTGTATAAACTATAAATGTGTCCCTGCAGCACAGAAGCAGTCATCAGTTGCACCGGTACTGTATATGTGTAGCAATAGCAATAGCAATACATTGTATGGGTCAAAATTATCGATTTTTCTTTTATGCCAAAAATCATTAGGATATTAAGTAAAGATCATGTTCCATGAAAGTAATTTGCTAATGTCATACCGTAAATATATCAAAACGTAATTTTTTAATAAGTAATTCGCATTGCTAAGAACTTCATTTGGACAAACTGAAAGGCGATTTTCTCCATTTTATTATTTTTTTTTTTTATTTTTCACCCTCAGATCCCAGATATTCAAATAGTTGTATCTCAGCCAAACTGGTAATATCCTAATAAACAATACATCAATGGAAAGATTATTTATTGAACTAATGTATTAATCTTTTTATTTATTTATTTATTGACCCTTATGGTTTTGTGGTTAAGGATCACATGTGTTATGTAATTACGTTACTAATTTAAATTAGTAAAAAAAAAAATTGTCATGCAATCTCAAATCAGTAACGAATACAAATATGCCCAGCACTGCAAACACTCATATCCGGTCAGATGATGAGCAATTTTCCTACTTTAGAAATACGAGCCAGTAAAATCCCAGTGTGTATACTGTGCATGGTTAGATTTGGTTTTGGTGGAGTGGAAAAGGAAACTTTTTGGCCTTTTCACCTGTAGCACCTCCCCCTCACGCACACGTCACCGAGGGCGCGCGCACTCTCACTCTCACGAGCCGAGCGCGCAACGAGACTGCGCCCATCACAGCGCGGAACAATGGCAGCATCCAGCTCCTGACTCACAGATGGAGACGTGCTGGAGCAGATGAGAGCGCTTCAGAGGAGATTTGATCACACGCTCCTGCTGTCATCAGGGATGGAGCGATAGAGGCGCGCGGTTCTCCATCACTGACGGGAGGCGCGTCCACCTGCTCTCTGACGCAGGCCCGGGATGCGCGAGAAAACATGCACAAGTGCCTCCGATCACGGAAATTATTTCCACATACGAGCTCTTTTGTGGCGTTAAAAGCTCTCGGCATTTAGAAATAGGCACTGATCCGGCAGCGTAAGGAACGGGTAAGTCATCTGGCGTGCCTTTCTGCATGAGATACGGATGAAAACGCATCACTTTATCAATATGCATGCACCGCATGACTCTTGCAACACAGTGCGCGCTGGTATAATGAGATATGATGAGGAGGAGGTGTTCGTAGTGTGTGTAGTAATGTTACTTTGGGCTCATGAAACCCTGCTCACTTCTGACACTTGGCTGAAAACCAAGCGTTTTTTGGGCATGTTTCTTAAATCCTATGTAGAAAGCGTGTTTGGGCACCATAGTCTCATTGGAACATCATGATCTCAAAAACTGCTCATATAAATGCTTTTGGTCACAATGATATCAAAAAAACTAGCGAGCAGCCTTTCTTGACATCTATTTGGGCATCTGGTTTCCTACCTAGAGGGCATTTTTGGGAGCCTTATTTAAAATCATAAAGTGTTGGCTCCTTAGCGTTTTTTTTGGGATGGACTCTTGAGTGGACTGCTTGGTTATCATATTCATGGCTCAATACTGTAGTGAGCTGCAAACCCAGACAGCATTTCTGGCCATCAAAGGCACAGTCTTGTATATGCCCAAAGATGCTGTCAGGGTAAGTGTTCTTCTTCTAAAATACTTTTGCCGGCTTGTGCCAAAACGTACTAAAATGCATTATGCACAAATCCTTTGTGATTCATATTTGGTGAGAGTACAGAAATGCAGCATTTGTCTCATCAACCTCAAGTTCTTTAGGATTCATTAACAATTTTGTGTCTGAGTATTACATCATTTGTGGACTTGATGGTCTCAGAGCCTTGCGGTGACGCCTGACCATCGCTGAGCGTCCAGGTTTGGTTTGAGACGGCCGGGTCAGGACGTGTCAAAGACACTTGATCCAGGATGCATTTTAGGACTGAAATCTAGTGTTAGTGCAGATCTGATCATCTGTGACGACTGTTTGTTTATAGTCTTATAAAAGAACTGAATCTGTTGGCAGTTTTGAGCTCTCTGTCAGCCCAATCTGTGCCGCTCACTCACTGAGTCACAAGTCTATCAATGGGCTAGTGTTTCTCTTTCCTTCTTTTCTCCAGCGTTTAGTCATAACGTCTGCTGGTTTTCTTCTCTATGGTCCTCACAACAATGCCCTCAGAGATGATGGCTATGAGGATGAATGTTTTTTGGGGGGACCAGATGGCATCATGAAGTATTTGAACCTGGAGCCAAAGCGAGATTCATGATTTATTTGCCTGAGAAAGAAATTTGTTAAAGTGTAATAATAGAAGGTCTCGGCTGGAATGCATCCATTTTTCTTTTTTTTTTTCTCTCCGCATGATGTGTTAAATTCCACGACATTCCAGTTGTGGCTTCTGAATTCTGATTCATCCTTCACTATGCAGCATTCCTTTAATTTCTCTCATTATTTCCATTGTTTGTTTGTTTGTTTGTGTTCATGCATCTCTTTATGAAACGGCTCACTTTTATTGATTCGAGTTGAACTCCAAGCGTTCTCGCTGTTGTTGTGAGTGTATTGTTTTGTGCGTTTAATTAAAAGGACCTCGGCCTCAGGGATTTCTGAAAGCTACTTTACTACTAAGCTACTGCAGCAGCACAAATCCCTTGTTAGTCACATTACAACAACAGTTTTGCTAAGTGATTATGTAGCTAGAACCTATCTAGATGAGTCAGAAACCAAGTATGTGTTAATTAGTGAGATCAAAGCTGATTAATTGGTTGTAATTTGATCATTTTGAGATTATCAATATTAATAAATCGTATATGAGGCCACTGAACCAACTTTATGTCAGTTCCTAAAACTACCAATAAGCTCACATGCTATCGCAATATCTGCTTCAAATTAATTTTGGCATAAATACTGTGCAAAATGCATGCACATTTAAATGCGGTCTTTTATCTTAGCTATTATTGATCAAGTCAAGTCACCTTTATTTATATAACACTTTTTACAACGCAGATTGTGTCAATGCAGCTTTACAGTATTAAACCGTAAAATAGTGTGAAAAACCAGCAGTTTAAGTCTAGGTTGCAACAAACAATGATTTGGTCTGAAATCAATTGCTCTATAGTTATTAAAATCATCCATTGGCCATTAGAAAACCCAAATAGTCCCATCAATCATTTAAACCATATACTACCATCATCCACACTACGTTTCTGACGTGTCACATCCTACCACTGGTTCATGACGTGTTTAATTTTTCGACAGCTGTGATTTTGTGTGTTTGAGACATCTATGTCGGACCGTGGATAAGCTCAGTGAGACAGGCTGCTGCGCTGTAATTAAACAGCGAGGTGAGGTCCATGGGAGATTGTTCAGCTTCTTGATTGCTTTTCATGGCCGGAGGGGGAGAGAGCTCAGGCTTCTCCTCAGGGACTGAGACACATCTTCCTTTCATGCTTTTACAGACTTCCTGTGATCTCCACACACTGATCGCTGCAGCTGTCTGCTCACCTGAGGCTGAAGTTCATGAGCCAGTCCAGCGTTTCTGCTCTCCTGTCAATGAAATCACACATGAAATACAAAAAAATGTATTCCCATTGATTTTGACATCACCCTCTGAGATAATAGCAATTCCTCTAGAATAGTGTTTGGTGTTAGCTGTGCTTTTGTCGTGGTGTTGCAGTGTATGTGAACGCTTCAGTAGAGATGCCTAATTGGACAGGATTTTGGGTCATCATGGTCTGAAAACATAGTGAACCGTCTAGACGGAATGTTTGGCCATTGTGGCTTTAAAACCTTGCAAGCTGCCAAACTAGCATGGCATTTAAATCATTGATTTACCGCTGTTTACTGTGCCAGCTTTACTGAGAAGATGCACATTAAATATTGCATGCGATTTATCGTGCAGCCCTACTACCGAGATTGTATTTTTGGTATTGTAGACTCAAAACTTAAGCTGCCATCACAGAAAAGTAACACATAGTCAGATCCTCTAGTGTGCTGCTAACCTAGATCACATTTTTGTGAATGATGGTTTTATGGCATATTGGTCTCAAAACATGGTCTCAAACTGTCTGCCCAGACCACATTTGAACCTGGGTGTGTTTTAAGAAGTGGTCCCATGTTGTCCTCTAGACGTTTTTAGCAATGTTTTAATTGTATTTGTGGTGCTGTTACATTGTAAAGAAACCCTTCAGGAAAGCTGTATACTTCCACTTTAATTTTTTCCCTCATTCTTGGCACACAGTAAAGTGCTCGTCTTTGTTTCCCTCATCACATTTAAAAGCATATTGAAATGCCATGTGCATGGAACACACTGTACCTGGTTTAACTACACTATAATGTACAGAACACTCTCGTCTTTCTGTCTGATGTGATAATTTAGTGTGGTAGTACACATCTGAATAAGCAGAGCTGTTCGGCTCAAGTAGCTCTCGATGGAGCTGTTTTTTTTCCCCAGTGTGAATGGTGTGGTGGTTTTACGCTACATGTAAATTGCTGGGCTGTAGTGGCTGTGGTCAAGAGCTCTTTGATGAAATCATATTCCAGCCATGTGCGACTCGGAGAGAGTTGTCAACAGTGTGCTGGTTCACATAGAGATGACTGCAGGTGCAATGCAACACTTTATTTCATCAAAACAGGAGGCAAAATCATGACTGTCTAAAAGTGAAGTCTTCTCCACATGAAATATCATTGTAATTGCATTTTGTGTAAGCGATGAAAACAAAAATAATGGCTTTATTCAACAATTCCTTTGTCAATAGTCTCCTCTGTGTCTCTCCATAACACTGTATGCTGCGTATGCTCTTCTGTATCAGCCACGCCACAAAGATGTGCTTTTTCTAAATGTATTTAGCTTTGATTTGAAAGAAAACAGTGCATCCTTTTGGTGCAGCTGGTGAATAAAGTTGTTATTTTTGTTTTCTTTGCTTACAAAAAAGTCATAATATAATGTTATGGTTGTAACACTGATGGCAGATAAACTATTCTGACAATGCTTTTCATAATTTTCGGGACCTTGACACTGTTATTTATTTGGCAGTCTCAAGCCTCCCGGGTTAAGTCCAAAATATCTTAAATTGTGTTCTGAAGATAAAGCTTTTACGGGTTTGGAACGACATGGGGGTAAGTGATTAATGACAACATTTTCATTTTTGGATGGAGTAACCTTTTTTTTATATATATATTTATTTATTTATTTTATTTTATTTTTTAGTTTTTTTTTTATTAAGAAAAACATCTCAAGCACAGTACAAGGGATGGAGTAACCCTTTGTCGTATAAAAATTAGGACATGGTTAAGTTTTGAACATGCATTTTAATGCCACTCACTGGACATTTAACTTTGAAACTGTGGTGAAATGCGCACAAAGCAACGTAATATCTTATCGACACAACAGATGTTTTCCAGAGAGCCTGGGCTTTAATAGATATGCACTGTTATGGACTATAGCTGTGGTAAAAAATCATTTACAGAAACCGAATACAAATCTCTTTATATATTAGAATGAGTGTTGAATGTCGACATAATACATGCATAATATATAGAGGCTTCTCAGAAGGCACTCCTGCTTTATCTTTAATTGCGTTTTCATTACCCAGCCCCCCATCATCAGCGTCCTGCAGTGACACTAGAGTCTTTGTGTCTCTCGGCTCTTACGCTGTCGACTCTGGTTTCAGGATCTGCCACTGGAGCGCCGGAGGGGCTCAGAGAGGACGTCTTTAAACACCACCAAATGAGCTGAAAAAATGAGTCACAATGTTTCATGCTCGTCTCTTTCATCCAGTTTTTCAAAGGAGGGTATGATGGTGTAATGTTTAAAGATCTGGGCTGTTAACTCAGGGTTGCTAGGATCAGGCCTCGGTAGGGTCAATTTATGAAGCTCAGAAGTTAGATTTCATATGTCATTAGGTGTCAAGTAAAAAGAATAAATGGGAAATACGGTTTACTTGGATAGATTTTCAATACATTTAAAAGCATGCTCAGTGGAAAGCCAAAAACCATCAAAATGTTTACTCATAACAGCATACATATCAGAAGGCTGTCATGTTGCTGCACTATCAAAGGACAATCCTATCATGACTGTTTTTTGTTTTAGTTTTTTGTTTGTTGCAACCAGAATTATTACATACACGCTTACAAAAAAAGGTACAAAAGCTGTGTTACCCTTTCGAAAGGTACTCATTTGTACTTAATCCTAACATATAGAGTAAGTTCATGTAGTGAATTAATATTTCTCAGTACTTGCATAATTACACTGTAAGAAGGACACAAAGTGCAACCGAATATTGTATATTCTTGGTGCAGCTTAATTACAGTATTGAGTATACAGTATTATATTGAGCAGCAGTAGGAAAGCATTTTAGTGTGTTTAAAGTGCTGTGGTTGTCAGATGATACGCTTTACACTAGTGATGGGAAGTTCGGATCATTTTACCAAACCTTTGAGTCACGTTCAGCAAAATGAACGAATCATTTTTCGAATCATATCGTTAATTTACGTAGTTTTATAAAAATATGATTAAAATGTTTTACTTCCGTAACATCATGTCTACTTGTACTTACACAAACGTTGATCAAACTACATACAATACAAAACTACAATGCTGTAATAAACAGAAAAGATTACCTGGATCTTCAGTCTGTGATCAGCCAACCCGATCTCACGGCAATTCTTACATTTTTCACAAGGTGGCTTATTCGTACGAATTCGTACGACCACAATTGTACAAATCCAAACGATTGTTGCCAAATCGTACGTATTTTGCGAGTTGCACAATTCGTATGAATTTGTACGAATGACCTACACCTAACCCCGCCCCTAAACCTAACCGTCACTGGGGTTTAGACAAATCGTATAAAATCGTACGAATAAGCCACCTCGTAAAATACGTCCGAATTGGCCATGAGATAGCGTTGGATCAGCTCATCTCACCTCTTCTCTGACAAGTCTTCAGGTTTGAGTCGTTTCTTCATCACGTGACAGACCCATAAGCTTTAACCATACACCGTATAAAAGGCTTTAACATATCGTTCATTTTTTTGTCAGTGACGTGACCGCATTGGATAGAGAAATTAATTTACAAGCTTCCTTACAAACGGGTGCATAGTTATTATTATTATCATCATCATTATAATTATTATTTACTCTTACAGTTACTGTGTTTCTGGTCTCAAATTGTAGCTTTTTATGTGAATTTCTGTCATGATGGTTATTTTCCATATACTGAGTGTTGTAACAAAGGTAATAAAGAGTTGGTTATTATTATTATTAAGTCTCTTTCCGACTCAGACTGCATGGGTCACTTGATGAACAAATGACTCGAAAAACCAGAAGACTCGTGACATGAACTAATCAATTCTCTTTCCGACTCGGACTGCGTTGACTGAAACAGGTGAACTACTAGACTAAATCCAGTACAGAACAAATCACTTCCCGAGACGACTCATTCTTCCCGAGTCACATTAAAGATTCGTTCAAAATGAATGAATCGTTCAAGAACGACCCATGACTACTTTAAACTCCTTTATTCTCAGAGAGGCTGGCAGTGTCATGTTTTGAAGTCCTTTGACTCAAATGATTTCTGTAGTTTGGAGATTTCTAAAGGATGTTTGGATTTCTGTGAGGTTGAGGCCTGTGTCCTTTTAAACACTTGCATAGTATTACACTTTTATCACAGCTGCCAGCGCCAGTCGCATTGAGACAAGTTCTTACTGTCTGTGAAACTGTACACATAAGGAAATTACCCAAGGGCAGTCTTACACATAGACAGTGATAAGTGAAGCTCAAGAATTGTATTGCATTATTTAGCATTTTTCACATCACAAACAGTCAATCACAGTTTCTTATTTGAAATGAGCCACTCCACAAACAGCATTGATTTGCTTCCTCATATTTGCTGGTTTAATGTAAAGAATATTCACGTGTCCCAGGAAGTTCTGGAGAAAACAGTGCATTGATTTCCTTGACTCTGATTGCACCGTATATCTCCTCGTCCTCTCCTGTAAAGTGCAGGCAGCGAGGCTTTCACCTGTTTGCAGACTCACTCTTGGCCAGCTGGCAGACAGGGCTGTCATCAGCATGCGCTGGCACACTGGGACCTGTCAAGGGTTTGTTTCTCCACCTCGCTGGACTCAAGACATTTCAGCACAGCACCAGACCCAAACAGGGTTTTCTGAGCAGAAGAGGAGGACGGAAAACGGTTTTTAATTCATTATTAATCCTCATATCTGCTCTGACGCCTTCAGCGACATCAATTAATTTTCTATTAAAGTCCAAATTTGCTTAATTTCCTGATTTGCAGAGCACACTGTTTCATCGATGAATCAGTAGGGAGTCAAATCAGTAAGACGTGGCATATTTAATCATAATTGTATTAATAACCGTACTCTCAATTCTTCGTAGTTAGCCTGACTCACACATTAACCCCAGTTCAGTAGTGCTAACGATGACAACAGTTTGCTCTGAAACCCTACTGAGCCACCTACCTAGACAGCAGTTTTAGGCATCGAAGACAGTTTTGCAAGTTTAAAGAAATGGGGAATGAAACTACATGTTCAATTTAATACTGAAAAGTAAAAATTGCATTTCAAAATCTTTTACAGTGTTTTGCTTGTGCACTATTTCTTATGCTAGTTAGAGCTTTGCTTTGTTAGCTTAGCAATATGCTAAAGTTAAACTCTATTGATTACTGATGAGTAGAATTGGCGGGTATGACAGCACATGCTGTTTCATGTAAACAGTGTTGCAGATGGGAGCTTTCACAGAGTAACCGGTTTTGATTTTAATGGATATGTTTCAGTTTTTAAGCATTGTGTCACTAAACACGGTGGAGTCATAGGTAGTTTATAATTGCTGAGCAACGCCACGACTCACCGCATTAATAGAGAATTCATCATCAGCCATGTCATCATTATCATAATGGTAGTTTTTAATGTGTCGCATCGAATGTGCTTTAATTTAGTTGTTCGTAACACAAAGCTATTTTTGCAATAGTTTTGTTTGTTTGCGTCAAGCCCTAATAATAATAAATTTGAAAAATGTAGGGTTTTTTGGGTTGAATTCTCCAATAAAATAAATAAATCGTATTTATTTGTCTTAGAAGTTTCCTATTTAGAGCAGTGTAGCAGCACACTAGTGTTTGGAGCAGAGCAGATGTATAAGCAAGAACAGTAGGTTTTTATTAGAGAGCTAATGCATCTGTGGTAGTGATGAGCAGACCGCTCACATGCACCTCTGTGTTTTTCTAAACAAGCAGGCATGTTAAATCAGCCGCCCCTGGGCTTTGACTGAAGAACAGGGCTTCTGGGAACAGCCGAGGCAGAACAACACTCAAGTCTAGAGCACACTCTCAGTCCTGCTCTTCCTCGTCAGTTCAGCTCTCTAATGAAGATGCACCGAGCCGCCACAACGTGTCTTAAAATTAAATCTATGTGCTGCTGAGTTCTTGTAAACAAAGACAGATACAGTATGAGCACTGCTGCCTGTCAGTGTAGATGCAGGAACAGGGGTTTGAGAGCACAGGGGAGTGCTTCTTAAAGTCATCCTAGGTGCATATGACTTTCTTCTTTCAAACAAATCCAGTCGGAGTTAAATAAAAAATTGAGCTGCTTCCGTCTACAGTTGTTGGTGCAAGCTACTTAAAAGTGATTATTATATTTTTTAAAGAAAAAAACCTTTGTTCACTCCCTAGTGGTTTTATTGATAGGCGCTTTTTATTTCACTTCTTTTGGACTGATGCATGCAACAGCCGCGGAGTGCCATTAAAACAGACTGAAAGATCAAAGGACATTTTTTATATAGCTCCGACTGGATTCGTCAGGAAGAAGAAAGTCAAATACACCTAGGAAGACTTGAGGGTGAGTCATTTATGGGCTAACTTTCATTTTTAGGGAACTAACCCTTTAACTTGTTTCTTGATGTTTAACTCATGAACTCCAGATGAGCTCTTCTCCTGCTGATCTGTCAATCTATTGGTGCAGTTTTGATTGATCATCTGGGGCTCCCATGCTTTTTTATCAGCTGAACCCCTTTCATATAAAGGAAAAAGTATTTTAGGATGGATAATACTTTAATAATTTAACAGCACCTTTGCATGTAATGTATAATGTAATCTATGAGAATAATAATAATATGTTATTATTATATTAATTATTACTGTAATTTTAACTCCAAGTATACAAAATAAAGACAAAAATGTACAGTATGACTGCTATAATAAAAATATTATAACATTTAAATAAACAGATAAAATGTAAAAACAAACGCATTTAATAATTACAATAGTAAGTAAGCTTATGTAACGGAAATTACAAATAGGTTACAGTAGCACAATTATAATAGTAACGGCTATATTTAAATGTTTAATATGTGACTCACTGTTTGGCAAACCCTGATGTTTAAACAAAAATATATGGAAAATAAAATACAAAATATTAAATAATGCATTTATATATATGGAAAACTAGTGCTTATATATTTAAATATACTGCAATATGTATATGTTGATACATATAAAAAAATAATGCAGTGAAGAAGAAAAAATGCACTACATTTTAACATGCAGTAGCTTTTTTGGAATACTGAAATTAATTTCTCAAGAATTAATGCTTGTTTACATAAAACTGAACACATATTATCATTTTATTGTTTGCGTAGAATTCATATATGAAAATATGTGTGATCATATATGAGGAAAATAGCTGGAAAATTTACTGAAAACTGTAAAAATTTACTGGATTTTTGGACCGTTGGATGCCTTGGTAAATCATGATATTTTACATTTATTATTTAATCAACTGAGTGCTTATATATTTATAAACCCCCTTTTTTTGGAGTGATCTGTTTAAAGCAAAGGTCTAATCTAATGCTAAACATGTTCTTTCCTGTTTGTAAAAGCCCCAAATGAAATACAAACTCAAAGCAAATTGTTTATTAGATGAGAAAGCATGAGCTTGTGAAGTAAAATAAATCCAGCTTGATCCAGGGAATTGTTTTTCAAGGTTTGTACATTTTTGTCTCTCTCATCTCACGTCACCACATTTTCCCCTGCTAATGTCTGTTTTAGCAGAGTATTTAATACAGGCCGAGTCTTAATTGTAATTTTCTTCGATTCCGCTGGCATTTCCGCTGCGGTGAGCTGCACTTTTCTCTGGAGACCGTGGCTTCCCCATCACTTCTGAAATCAATTACATCTCATTCTCCGGCCTATCTGACTTTCTCACTTCGCCTGGCCTCTCTTCATTTCAGGCCCACATTTTAAAGCCCTTCTAGGGGCAGTTTGCGTTAAATAATTAACTCTCTGGAGACTGGAATATCCATACGTGCTTTCTGTGTGCTATTGACTCTCGCTTAATGCTTCCGCAGAGATTCATACCATTATGTCTTCCGTTTTCGGACGTAACGAACAAGCAGAATGCTTCTTGTACAGAAAACGTATAGATCTATCTACGTCCAGGCACTCGATGAGATGCTCGTGCGCACACTTTCACGCCAGCTGAGCAGAATTAACGTGCATGTTCCTGACGGCTCCTGCCTATTTTAAAGATGCCAGGTAGGCGGAGAAGTTGAACTGCGGAGGATCTCTGTGCAGCGAAGACTGCGTCTAATTAGTTTATCTAATTATGTCTTTGTGCTGGAAATTTCTGGAATTAGTGGCATGGCACAGATTGTGAGGATGCTCATTAGGCTTGTCACGAGAAATGTGAGGGTCGCCTCGCAGCAGGACACGTGGACAATTTCCCAGTACCTGTGCCTGTACCTAAGGTGTTACTATTCGGTTGCTAAGGTGCCCAGGATGGTTGCTAGGGTGCTGTTTTGCGGTTGCTTGGGCACTCTGTAGATCACCTTTAAATATATTACTGGTGTTTTTTTATGCTTCTGATCACCTGAGCAATTATTTGTAACAAACAGTGCATCAAATTGTTTTGCACACATTTCTCACACTATCACAGTTTACTCGCTATAGTTTAGAAAATAGTAATATGAGAAGAACTCTGAGTTAAACTGTGTCAGAACAAATTAATCTTGATAATGTCAGATAACTTTGATAGAAGGGTGTGTAATGGATTCGGTTGAATAGCAGCCAGCTGTTAGATTTAAGAACAAAATTAGATAATACCAATTTAGCTCAACCAGTTACTAAGCAATGCTTCATTTTGCTCAGTCTTTGGTATAAAAAGTTCTCATTAGCAATTAAGGAAAAAACTTCATTTTTGCTCCAAAACTTTGATCAGTTTTATTGCTACTACGTCCCCTTGGAATTATAAGGTTCTATCTGCATTCCGAGTAGTTTTGAGATTTTGGGCTTCAAAGTTTTTGCATTCCATTCGACTGTATAGAAACAACTTTGTTTTTATTTAAATAAAATGCCCCAAAATGTAAAGAAAATTAAAAAATCTATCACATAATATAAATACGCTGCCACTGAATAAGAATATGTGAATAACTAAATTTTGACAAAAATGTCAGATATAACCTTATAATTCCAAGGGGACGACTAGTCCACTGTATGAAGAATGTTTGGGTATAATATGTCACAGTTCACTTTATTTAGCTGTCCTCAATACTGTAAATGATCTACAGTGTCCTGCATCCACTAGTAAAACTAAATATAAAACATTATATCTGGTATCTATATAATTTTAGGTTTGACTGTATCTAGAAATATGGATCGAAAGATATTAATGACCAGTAAGGTTTCATTAATGATTCCATTAACCAATAAAATAATAGCTTATTGTATGAAACTTGACATTCTTGTGTAAAATGATGAGATTTCAGCAGAACAGGTTTGACAAATCAAAGCTAAATCCAGTACATGTCTTTCATAAGGTATTTACGTTTCACAGATCTGTCAGTGATTGTTTTTAAATGGATCATTCAAACAAACTAAAAAAGCCTGTTCTGTCATCATTTACTCATCCTCTTGTCAATCCAAACCTGTCTGAATTTCCGTCTTCTGCAGAACACAGAAGGAAATGTTAGGCAGACGACAGGCTCAGTCGCTTTCCTTGTTTTGAAGAAAGTCTGAGTCTGTCATTCTTCCTGTTCTTTGGGAAAAAAAGAAAGTCATACAGGTTTGAGTGACATGATATTCAGTAGATGATAACAGAATTGTGGGGGGATTTATTCCTTTATTTATAAATTAAAGAAAGTTACAAACAAAAAATGTGGTACATAACACATTTATTTATTTGTTAATAAAATGCAAAAAAAGTTATCTTTATCTACACATTTTTTCTTCACATTTAAGAAAACAGTCAGTAATTACGGTAACGCTTTACAATAATGTTCCATTCGTTAACTATATTTAATGCATTTAATGCACATAAACTAGCCATTAATGATACATTTGTTACAGTAATTAATAATCATTGGTGATATTAGTTAATAAAAATACAGCTGTTCATGGTTAGTTCATAATAGTTCAGATTCATTACCTAACTTTAATAGATGCAACTTTTAATTTTAATAATGTATTAGTAAATGTTGGAATCAACTTTAACCAAGATTAATAAATGCTTTAGAATCAGTTTTCATTATTAGTTTAATTTAGCTAATGTGTACAAATGGAACCTAAGAGTTAAAGTAATCACAATTATATAAGTCTCACAAGACGTATAAAAACATAACACAGTAATAATTCTTGATTCACATGGAGATGAGAATCAGTGAGAGCTCTGGATGTGTTTTTGAGCCTCTAAAAGAACCTGATCATAAGAGTCACTCGTTCATTAACAGGACTCCTATGTGTATTTTTAGCTGTTGGTTCTGAATAAGAATCATTTATCGGTTCACAACGACTCAAAGAGAAGCTGGACGTGACGGTAGTAGTGATTTGGTGAAGCATTCCTCTGAGTCTGTAAAGCGGTGAGAGCTGTTGAAGTGCATCTTAATGGCAGCCGGTCAGCTGGAAACACAGTAACAGTGTTTTACTCTAGCATTCGTCTGCCTCAGGACAAAAATAGAGATGCTCAGGAATGGTTGAGGCACAATTGTAAAAAAATGTAACAAAAACATTTGAGAAAGTATGGAATTGGTAACCTTGATTTATATCTCTGTAAATGAATGTGCAAGGCCTGTGGAGTCAGACATGTCCAGTTATTGTAGCCTTACAAACACTGTTTTATGCTTGATCCTGCAATCTTTTATTATCATAATCAGAAACATGCTGGTTTATAGCACACATAGATTAACCATTTAATGCACCTCATTATTATTCTAGTTATTTACCTACAGTGACTAATGAATCATAAATCTCTCGCATGCAAAGGAAATAGCTCCCTATTTAAAAAAATATGGTGGATAACAATGAGCTTCTTTCTCTATTAACACTAAATCAGTGTCTATCTGACTTACATATTACTAATTATTAACTATGCTCTCATAGATGTACGTTGAAAGGTAATTTCTGAAACATGTAATATATACAGTATATAAACATAAACACATGACATATATATATATATATATATATATATACACACACAAAATGTCTCAATGTAAACTGTATTATTGCACAGCTTAACCTGCAGTATAAGTATAAACTGATATAAAGAATATAGCATATCTCAAATGCCTGTTTTTATATAAATAAAAAAATGAATAAAAAAACCAAGCCTAGATTGTTATTAAAAAGATGTATATATAAGAATATCCAGCTTTATCCACTTAAATACAGTAAAACATAACATATACTATATAGCAAATCACAACTTTCTGATTGCTTTTTATCTTTATTATTGCCCAGCTCTAATCATCAACATTTTCTGTAAAGCTGCTTTAAAACAATGTGTATTGTGAAAAGTGTTATGCAAATGAATTTGACTTGAATAATTAGAGAACATATTGTTATAAATAGTTTCCTGCGAAAGTAAAATAACTAAAATAAAGTTGGTTTTGGTTCTAAAAAGAGACCCAAACAGCACAGTCTTCCAGCTTCCAGCGTAATTTCTAAAACACTTCTTCACGGAAGCTGCAAAGACCTTCTTGTTGTTTTGTAGTGTCCTTTCTCACTGAACCTTTCCCAGCAGCCATCTCTTTCTCACAGTAAAGGCAGCAGTGATCTTGCAGTGTTTGGCCAAACCCCCCTCCCTCCGTAAGCACACAGTAATTGGTATTCAGAGTGGCATCTGGGAGCCACATACACATTTCAGACCCAGCACAAATTCAGTGAGTCAATACACTGGTTCATTAGAGCACTGAGTCACTGCAAGCTGCCTCATTTGTTTGTGTTTGTCCAGTGCTTGCTCTTAAGAAGAACCCGCTGCCCATTGACATGAGAGACCTGACAAAAGGAGAGCTCGGTTTCTTAGTCACCTCATTCTTGCGGTCATTCGAATAATATCACACTACACTCCACTCGGATGGAGGTGACAGGCATATTTTCTGATTATTGTTGCATTTATTGATGCGTTTAATGGGTTAACTGTTAGTTGTTATGCTGTCTTGATATTAAACTGCATTTCATTAGCTCTGTACTTACACTCTGCACAATGACAATAAAGTTGAATCTAATCTAATCTAAAGGGAACCTATTATGCCCCTTTTTGCAAGATATAATATTGGTCTTGGGTGTTCCCAGAATGTGTCTGTGAAGTTTCAGCTCAAAATACCACACAGATCATTTATTATCTGGAAAATGTAATTTTGGGGCGTGTCTAAGAAAAGAGATATTTTGCTGTGCATCACTTTAAATGCAAATGAGCTTCCTATGAGCTGTCTCCAGAATAAGGCATAGTGTATACGTCTCTGCGCAGGGAGGACATGTTTGCTAGCATCACTAAACAGCAGCATGGCACAAACTAATCTAACCAGTGCTGCGCTAATCAATTACAATATTTTGATAATGCATGCACATAAATGCAATTAAAACGCTAACTGAGCGCTCTAAAGACAAGACATTCACAAAGCAGTCTGGAGTGAATTGGTTTGCACAAACACAAAAGCGTTTAGGTAGATTTTGAGGCGCATTACCTTCAAAAACAGAAGTAATCGTTGCCTCCTCAGTGTCTCAGATGTTAGGAGAAGATAAAGACCCTTATGTTCAGTCTTACATCCAAAGACTGCTTACAAGGGGAGAGGGGGTGTTCTTGAAGGGAAGTTTGTTAGAGTTTTCCCTCTTTCTCTCGCTCTTTTTGCTTTTAAATAGCTTGTAAATGCCCATGTGCATTTAACTTTCACTTTCGAATTGGCATCAGTTTGGCATCAATTGATTGAATGGAAAACAAAAAAACAGGACAATGACCAACTCTGCAAAATTAAAGGGTTAGTTCATCCCAAAATGAAAATTCTGTCATCATTTACTCACCCTCATGTCATTCCAAACCTGTAAGAGTTGTGTTATTATTTTTAACAAAAAAGAAGATACTTTGAAGGTTGCTGGTAATCAAACAGTTGGTGGTTCCCATTGACTTCCATAGTATTTCTTTCTACTATGGAAGTCAATGGGAACCACCAACTGTAAAACAGAATTTTCATTTTTGGGTTTACTATCCCTTTAAAGGGGACGTGTTTTGTGTTGAGAGATGCACACTCACTATGAAGACTGACTTGAAATGTATCCTGAAATTGGCTTATATAGAGGGATCCTGTCGCTAGATTGGATGGTGGTTTCGATAAAGTGGTACTGAGCGGCTTGTTTGTTCCAGGAGCTTTCAGTCGTACACATGGACCAGCGTGACCCTCATTATGGTTGCTTGGGAGAGCGTGTAAATAGGGTAGTTTTCACCACAACTCCAAAGGGCAGCTGAGTAGAGGCGCCTAACCTTTCCGACTCATAGAAGACGTCAACCATACAAATAACTCATTAACCTTATCCACTTAACGGGATGCCTGCACCCCTCACCCACCGCACCGGACTCTTTTAATTGGCCATAGCTAAGCCCAAAATGGCACGTCCCTTTACGAGCTGGCAGTCGCAGGCCGTGGAGTGGGACCTGGCCCCCGTTGAGTCGTGTTCTTCGCGAGGGTGTTGTTTTGGGGGTCGTATGCGATCACAGAGTAGCATTGATTGGGTGAGCTCAATAAGATGCGGCTTTTCATCGCCTTATTGAGAAGTGGGATTGTCTTAGAGGCTGCTGGAATAAACACATCTAATGCCCCAAAGGATATGCGTGCCCCCTTGTCCGGCACAAAGACCTCTGGAAGCGTCTACTCCCACCGATCAATACACTTGATTACTACAGGGCAAATAACTATGGCATGCTGTTTTCCTTTTGAAGAACTGCCCAGAATCCTCCTCTCCTAAAGGACTTCCTTTGTCTATGATGTCGTGGACAGATAGCATAATTTCTCATCTTCTAATAATGATCTGCTTTGTGTGGAGATATTGATTAACATCGACTGGCTAAGCTTGCAAAGACTCACACAAGCAAGACTCTCTTAAACCTGTTGCCTCACTGTGACTGTACTACTAGGGCTGGGCAATATGGCCAAAAAATCATATATCAATTTTTTTTTTTGGCTAAATTACGATGTAGTGTATATATCTCTAAAGTTTTCTGTGTTATTTTACATCCTGCCCAATGTTGTCCAGTGAAACAATGTTCATATTAAAGGCTTCAAAAGCAGTTATAGTCAGTGTAACCAAGTAGGTTATGCTGTATATTATGTGCAAAAAAGGGGCTAAAATTACATTTACAATTACATTATAGCATTGTAAAATTATATTCTAGAAAACAAAAAATTATGCTTTTTAATGCAGAACTAAAAATGAAAATGAAAGCAAGCAGACTACTGTACCTGTATAAGGCTACTTTGATTAGTATTAATTTAATTTAATTTGTTAATTTGATGATCAGATCAGAAAAAAAAGTCTCACTGCATTATTACAATTAATGGCATAAGAATGAACTGTTTTAGCTGCTGAGAATAATAGTGTTCTAATAATTTGGGCTACCACTGTATTTCAACGTCAAACAATATGTTTGACTTGAATAAAACCATTTAATTTAAATGTTACCATTTTTTCAGTATTGAAACTTAAAAAGACCAACTAGCTAAAATAAGGTTAGAGTTACACGAGCAAGATGTACTCAGACATATTTTATTGTTCCTGCTTGAAATCCATGTGGGTTATTTGCTGTTTGAGTCAGATCTCAAAAATAATCACAGTAGGCGCGTAAAGGCATGTCAGCGACAGAGCGATTTCTCACGAACACTGTCCTTGCTTTCACACCCTGTGCACTGCAGACAGGTGACACGCTTCAGTCCTCGATGCATGCTTGTGTTGAGAGAAATCTGCTTGTGTTTCAGTCTCTGTAGCTGTAGCACAGGACTGAAGCAGAAGTGTCTGAATAGTTTGAATTGTCTGTGGTGCATGACTTAGCAGAAAACACAAAAGAAAAGAAGTCCCTCATAATAGTGAGGGGTCGCAGACAGCACTGCCCGCAAGACACAAATTAAAGCAGAGATTTTACATGATGGATGACATTAGTTAAGCAATTATGTGTCCTGAATTTTTTATTCTGCCGTTATTTGCGTTATAATGGGAGAGTACTTTGCAGGGTAATTTAGGCTCTTGACCCAGTGTATGTTCATAGCACAAACATTTTGACACGTATTAAACACAATTACAAGATTAGTACCAAGTGCTTACATGCCAAAAAAAAAAAACATATATATATATATGCAAGATTAATGACCCATAGTCAAACTTTTTAATCCTCAAATTTGTCTTTCTTTTTGAGGAAGAGTGATGTTTAATGAAAGTTAGACAAGCATGCTTGATTTGAAGAACAGTGACAGAACTGATCTCAGAAAGCACCTGCTGTCTCAGCTTTAAATGATTCCTGTCATTGTTTTAATGAACTTCAGTTGTAAATGTGTTCAGATGTTGTGGATTTTCATTGGTTGGCGATCTCAAAAAGATCTGTGAAATTATATTTATACATTTGAACTTATTTCGATTTTTTTAAGCGTTGATTTTTAAGCATGAATATTCTAGTTGTCAAATAATCAAATCAAATAATAATAATAATTCATTAAAATTATTCATAAAAAAACCTATGTAAGTATCATAAATATTTCCTATTCTAAAACCACAAATGTGTTTATACTAAAAGAGGAGGTCAGATGTACACATATCATTCTTGGACGTCTGGATGCAGAATGTTTTAATATAAACCATAAAAGCAGTGTGCATTTGTGTAATGTACAGAAGTCAGTGTAGTCAAGAGAGATGTGTGAATTACTCTGTAGTTTATGGACTGATAGATGCTTAATTGCATGCATGAGACAGTGGTGTGTGTGTCTGGAGAGTGAGTGTGTGATGGGATGAGATTGATCCTCTCCGTGGAGAACACAGCAGGAGCTCTGACATAGGACTCCTCTCTCTCTCTCTCACACACACACACACACACACACACACACTTGCCTCTCTGCTTTTCACTGTTTCATGAATGATAGTAAGGTCTAGACAGGGCTGCATGAGAATAGTTAAATGATTGGTCGCGATTAATAAAGTGTTTCTTTGGAACATTATAAAGTTGCTTACACTGCATTCTTATATTGTAAGTAGTCCAAACAATCTGTGCACGAACAATGAATTACCTGGAAAAGCCTGCTTAAAATCCTTAGTTCATCTCTCAAAGTAAGTATTTATGTCAATGAAATAGCAGTGGCATCAGATTGACTAGTCAAATGCTTAGAAATGTTGTCCTGATGTGAACTATTTGACACCAGAATTGTGCATTTATCTTTCTGGCATTTATCAATTTCAACAGTACAGATTCACACACTACTGTATGTGGGATTCATTGAATATTGTCAGTGTAAGGTTATGATCGAGAGCTCGCTCCGCGTCTTCTTCTTCCTGGCGGTTGACTCTGTTTGTTTCCTTCTTGTTCTTGTTTTGTAACTCTGCTTTATATGTGCTTGCCAAATGAAGCCTCATGGGATCTTGTTTTTCAGAACTGATCTAATGCTTTACATGTCCCAAGATTTACCTGCACAATTCTTCAAGTCAGGACATATTTAAAAAAAAAAAAAAAAAAAAAGTCTAAAAGAGAAGTATAGAAAATATGCTTGATGCATTATGACAACTAGTTCAACCGTTATGTATTTAATGACTTACTGGTTAAATTAGTCTGTGTTTTGAGTGGTAAGACCGTTCGGCAGAGAGCCAGTGTATTTTGATCAGCCTGACGTAAGCAGTTGAGAACGTGGGAAACAGAAGATAATTGTTGATAACCAATTGTGTGACTGTACCAAAGCACAGGCAATTTGTTCAAAAGAATGAGAAATTGCTTTTGTGATGTGCACAAGTGACTAGATGTGGAGGTTTAACTGAGAGAAAAACTGTAATCACTGTTATTGTTGTTTATTTTATTTTATTTATTTATTTTACTTGTCATCAGACAGCAAACAAACAGCCGTTTGACAGAGAGACTTGCTCATCAGCAGTTTTTCTGTAACACAGAGACAGCATGCACGGTTGCCAGATTGGGAAGATTCAATAAACCACTGGATTTAAGAGCAAAGGTCTGATTGGGGGTTTAAACTCTTGAAATCTGGCAACCACAACAATGAAAACTTGCTGAGGCTTGTTACAAATGCAAGATAATGAAAATGTCACATTAAAATGAACCGTTTCCTGAATAAATAACCAGCCAGCAAATATTGCAGATGAGTATGCTTAATAAATCAGGAAAAGCTGAAATCGTGAGCATGATTACAATCCAATTTATAATGCAGGCCTAAAATATGCATACAGCTCTATTTAGATATGAACTTTACTTACTCTTATAGGAAAAGTTCACCCAAACATGACAATTCTGGCATTTCTTCACCCTCATATTGTAGACCAATTTCTTTCTTTCTTTCTTCACATAAAGTCACATAAAGTGACTAGTGGCTGTCGTGCTCAAAAAAGGACATATGCATCTGTCCAAACTGATCCCGACTGTTAGTGCCTGGAAATCTACCGCCACAGTGCATTATTATAATTGGAGATGGATATCTTGTAGAACGTATCACAATAAACACAGGACTTTAGGAAGGGTGGATGCAATAGTGTTTTGCATTAGCATGTTGCTAAGCTAATGACATGATTCTCTAATTAGCTTGAACAATATGCTGGGTAAAGCAGTCAGTAAATAGAGGTTTACACCTTTATATATGCTATTATCATTACCATATATGATATATAAGTCACTTATGCTCAGCAAGGATTCATTTAATGCAGTACATAAATAAAAACAGCAATATTGTGAAGTGTTTTTAACTTCTATCTGAATCTCTTTTAAGGTGAAATTTATTTCTGTGATGCTCCGCTGTATTTTTAGCATCATTCCTCCAGTCTTCAGTGTCACATGATCTTCAGAAATCATGAAAATATGATGATTTACTGCTCAAGAAACATTTCTGAACATTATCAGTTGAAAACACTTTTGAAACATCTTAATAAACACTTAATAAACACTTGAACAGTAGTGCATATTTATAAAATTAATTTTTCATTTTTTATAAAGTCGTTTAGGACACCACATTGACTTTCACTGTATAGACAAAAACAATATTTTGTTTTTCGCAGAAGTAAGAAAGTCATATAGGTTTGAAATGGGTGGACACATTTTCGGGTGGACTTTAATAGGAACCAACTGCATTTAGATGAATGTCTTGTCATGCTGGGCATTTTCACCGATTGCGTTTGCCTGTTTATAAACGCAGTGTGTTTGCTTAAAGGGGGGGTGAAATGCTCGTTTTCACTCAATATCCTGTTAATCTTGAGTACATATAGAGTAGTACTGCATCCTTCATAAATCCAAAAAGTCTTTAGTTTTATTATATTCATAAGAGAAAGATAGTCTGTAACGTTTTTCCCGGAAAAACACGAGCGGCTGGAGGCGTGACGTGTGGACGGAGCTAAAGAATCACGAGCGCGAATAGGCTTTTGAGTTGAGAGCGTTTGGAAGCCGTGACATTACCGTGAGGGAAAACCCATCATCCAAAACAAACCATGGCTTACAGTCAGATTCAGCCGTTTATTTATGATCCAGAATCAGATCCAGAGGCTGAAACTGAACGAAAGCAGCAGCAGCAACGACTCGCTCCGAGCGGGGCTCGAACCTGGGTCTTCTGCATGGGAGGGGACGCACTAACAAGGAGGCAGAGATATTTGAAGCAGTTTTACTCACCGCCTGCGGTTCCAACACACGATCGTGACCCTTTTTCGTTGGGATTGCATCATCCTTAAGAAATAAACGATACGCAAATCCGTCGTCAAATTACGTCGTCATCCACTGGTCCCTTAATGCTGTTTTTTTTGGTAATCTGTGCAGGGTTGTCTTGCCCTTGCAACCAAAAACACACTTCTTTTGTGACATTTCGCGACGCTCTCGCTCTGATCAGTGAAGTCTGTTGTGCTCTCAGTGCTCTGCTATACGGGAGCGCGCTCTTCCGGCAGAAGTGCCTCAGGACCCATATAAGGAAATTCCGCTCCATCTAACGTCACACAGAGCCATACTCGAAAAAAACTTTCCGAAACTTGTGACAAACCGGAAGGAGTATTTTGGGAACAAAAATACTCCTTCAAACGTACAACTTAATTTTTGAAACTTTGTCCATGTTTAGCATGGGAATCCAACTCTTTAACAGTGTAAAAAACTCAGTATGCATCAAATAGCATTTCACCCCCCCTTTAAGCACTGAACTGAGTGTGAACTCGCTGCCACAGTAAGACATACTTTTTTTTTTAGTATTGACTTGGAACTGAAGTAATGGCACTTTATTTGTAACATGAACTGATATTGGCATAGTCAAATATTTGCAGGAAAGAAAAGATACACCAAACCAGCTGTGCATCCTCACCTTCATCTGAAGAACTGATGCAGAAGGACAAGACAAGGCTTTGGATCAAACCCCCTTTCTACATGCTTTATCTTATCTCTTTATTCTTCACACGCATTTACAGACTCGGTGGATTAGATTACGGTAGATTCACGGTGAACTGAGTATACTGTCGTTAAACCACCTGTTCTGCATTTGGACTGATAAGAAACAACTGTTCGCCAGCTGGCTTTCATATTCAGAGGCTTGCTATTTAACAATTCAACATTTTAGATGGAGTTTAGAAGGTGCCATATTAAAGCCTGTGAACTGAGTGCAGTACAGTATCGCTGCAAACCATCTGAATTGATCCGTTGTGCTGCAGTGCATGGTGCTCTCAGTGATAGAACTGGTTTTCATCAGTTGAGCTTCCTGTACTGAAGCCTGTATCTGTTCTTATGCATGAAGAAACCTTGTTCTTTCAGACAGATTCAGTGTTTTGGAGAGAAACCTGGCTGTGTATCAGCGCTGGTGAACGTCTTCGGTCTCTGTGACTCAGGAGATGGACTCAGACACGTGTCAGTCAGTTACTGATGTTTGTTTCTCTGAGTCACTGTGGTGTCAGACTCAGAAAAACTGCACCCATGCTCCTCTTGTGTAGTGACCTACTTAGGGTTGCCACCTTCAGCGAGGCAAAATAAGGGACACCCATTCCCCCCTCCTAAAAAACAACACACCAAGGACGCAAATAATGAGGAGCTCGCTGCTCAACAGTAAACCATGAGAAAACATGCTAGGGTAGGCTATGTTAACCTGCAACAGAACACAGTAAGATTGTTATTTTAAATGTGATTATTTATAATTATTAATTATTATTAGTCTTCTTTGACAGTTCTGCATCTGTTATCTGTAAGGGATTAATTTGTATTATTTATTCATTTGATTAAATTAGGACTACATTATACATTATTTTATCTAAATAATAAAGCATTTTTAAATTCAGTGCTACAGCCTTGTGTTCAGATGTGAGCTCTAGATGTTTTAAACCGCGCAGCTTTAGTGCATGCTGCTTTAAAGGGTTAGTTCAGCAAAAAAATTAAATTAACCCATAAATTACTCACCCTCAAGTCATCCTAGTTGTATATGACTTTCTTCTTCCAGATGAATCCAGTCAGAGTTATATTAGTCTGTTTAATGGCACTCAGTGGGTGTTGCAGTGCATCAGTCCAAAAGAAGTGAAATAAAAAGCACTCAACCATAATAAAAAGTGTCTCACATGGCTCTGTGGGGTGAACAAAGGCCTCTTGTAGCACTGTTGGGAACGTTACTTTAAAAAAGTAATTAGTTATAGTTACTCACTACTTTTTCCAAAAGTAACTGAGTTAGTAACTGAATTACTTTATAATAAAAGTAACTCGTTACCAGGGAAAGTAACTATTTGCGTTACTGTAAAAAAAAAAAAAAAAGTTGCTATATATCAGATAATTTTTTCTTTTTTTTTTTTTTGCAGTTTTCACAAGTCAGTTGAAATGAGTAGAACAGACAGGTACATAACTTTCAATATTTATTTCACGTCAACAGACAGCAAGAGTTTTATCCTGCACTTCAAGTATTATCTTTGTAAGAAAGGGTGTTTTGGGCCACTAGCTTTGGATCCGTGTGTCACACATTACATGTACACATTACATGCACGTTCTTGCCTTTGACCACAATGAATTTGAAGTAGTGCTTATATCTCCACCTTGAAAATGAAAACTTTTCATCGGATTGCTACTGACTCGCCATTTCTGCTGCGAATCTCTGTGTAGCTCAGCTGTTGCGTGTTTGTGTATGTGTGTGTGTGTGTGTTTGGCGCCGCTGGCGCAGCCGCGTGTGCCGGCATGTGTGTAAAAACACTGGCTCAGCAACACATGACTCTGTCTCAGCCAATCACAACCGCTTGTCTCGTCATTAACCCACCTGCTCACTCGCTGTGTAAGCCAGGGGTCCGTTCGGATTGCATAGTTTATTAAATCAATGCATAGTAACGCACCGCATTTAACGTTCAGTAACGTTAACGGCGTTGTAACGATGGGAAAAGTTATTGGTTAGATTACCTCGTTACTGAAAAAATAACGTCGTTACCTAACGCCGTTCTTTTAAACGCCGTTATTCCAAACACTGTCTTGTAGTGACTCGTTGCATTTTTTAAAGAAAAATATTAATATTTAAAACGTAATAATCAATTTAATCTAGCTTAGTGGCAACCCTAGACCTGTTTCCGACACACTGTTGATTAATGACCTCTTCGGCTCATCGACGGATCTTTAGACCATGAGTTCCTGAAAGACAATTAGTTTCACCAGCCAAAGTAGCAGAAGTACCTTAAATGATGCATTAAGTTAAATAAATGACCAAATAAAACGAAAATAATACCAACAGTTTCCATTGACAAAGCTTTGAAAAATGTGTTCATAAAAGCAGAAATTTTAGTTCAATGGCCATTTGGTAAACTGCTCAGAAGATTCATATGGGCTTGACTATCTGTCCCTCCCAATGCATCTCTGATCAGGCACACCATGGACCGAGCGATGAGGGATTTTGTGTTGATGTTGATAGTAATATTAAACAATATTACACTGAGTGTGTTTTTGTGCTGTTTAAGCCTGTCATGAATCAAACAATATGAAGCTAAAGCCACCAGTTGGACAAGCAATCTTTCCATCTTAATGAATAATTCATTCAATCAATTCATTCAATCGATTTATTTAAAAAGGCTGATTCGTTTACAAATGAAGCAAGTGTCTGTCTTTATGGATCATTAAATCACAGACTCAGGAACTAAACACTGCGGTGTTACTCGAGACACATACAGTATATTCTGCTCTGGCTTTTGAACCATTTTTGTTAACATTACTGAGACAAACAGATAACAATGTGTCTAAAATGTAACTCACTCAATATTAACGTCTTGTTTGTTGAACTGTTGTACTGTATAATCAATATCATATTTGCAATTAAGATTCAGGAGAATCAGCACTGATGCATGTGTGATATTACTTAATTATATATTTGCTTTCATAACTTGTATTATAGAAACATCCTAACTGCATTCTAATAGGATTTGTGATGCATTCAATAATTTTGGACTCTCAAGATCTTTGTTTGTTTTTTGCAAATTACAGTAAGTGACAAGTACGTCTGTAAGTCAACTCCCACATTGTGAAAACCACAATTCTTAAATGATCGTACATGATAAAAATCACATGAAGAGAGATTTCAGAGGCTTCTGGAAGAGATGCTGAAGCTTGAAGAAATTCATCACTGTTACTGCTGTACTTCCAGTGTTAACATCCCATAAGGATCAGAACAAGACCACAGCTTCAGTATTTGATTTGCGTATATTGAATGCATGCCATGTGTAAGTCTTTCAGTTGCTGTATGCACTGATAAAAGGAAAACACCTTGACACTGCTGTAGGGACTTTAATTGCACAAGGCCTTGGCATCTCAAGTCAGTCAGGAACCAGTCATTTCATGCAGAAAGTCTAGATTGTGTCTCGTTCAAATGCTTCAAGATGTTGTAAAACAAGCAATTCATGCAAGATGTCTTGAAATTACAAATATTGAGTAGTTATCATCAGCTGCAGGAAGAATATTGTTGAGGTTATTGCTTATAATGATCATTTAATTAGTTAAGAAACATTAGGACTTTCACTTCAATGATCTTGGTTATAATCTGCCATTATTACATTTTTGACTTGAATAAACGTGCTGTTTTCTCAGAAATAGATACAGTTCATAGATAGAGATGCTTTGTTTTTGATCATGTGACACAACCAATGTAAATATTATTAGTAAGTTAATGTTCTCAATAATACAAAATAATTGTAAAATCAGGCTATTTTATGTGTTGTATTTATTCAGAATGACCAGTTCTCAGGGCGATTTCAGATTTATGCATTTATGAGAAATCTGGTTGACTGTCTTCTGTGTAAATGCATTGGCAAATATTACTTGGCTAATAATGATAATAAAATTATCTTTGAATCACATTTTAAGAGTGATTTTGATGCATTGCTACCATTCAGTTTAAAAAAGGGAGATGGCACAATCCCCCATAAACACTGGGAACCCCGCACTCACAAAATGCCCCGCGGCAGATTTGGCTTGTGTGGCACAGTAAAGCCTCTTTGTGACTCAGGCTGCTCTCTGATGCCATCCAAGTATCCGAAGGCAAGGCCTGCATTATCGCGCTCCATCAGCAGTGTTTCCCAGGCCTGCCAGCTTCTTTGTGGCAAATCTCACTCCGACAAGTAGGCGATTGGCAGGAAACCAGAGGCGAGTGACAACGGGCCGTAGTGGAGATGCATTCGGAGGAGCCAAGTCTATTCTTCTGCATGGAGAACCAACTGGCGCCAAGTAGAGCTCACCTCCCCATCCGTAACACACGCATACTCACGCTATGTGAGAAACGCCGCTTTTCAATTGTTAATTGTCTTCAATGATTTTATGTGTGCCAGCTGGGCCTGATTATCTGCCCCCGGTTGCTTTCTGGGAATTAAAGGATGTTGCAATAGTTGCACGCTTCTGTAACCAGCTCCTTCGTCGTGTAACAATCCTGTGTTACATTCTTGAGGAAACAACCATTTTCTGACTATGAAAAGCCAAGGATCTTCGCCCTCCTCCTGGCTGTGTGTCACAGATGGTGGCATAACCTTTGTAATGCTAATATAATATCAAACAGTGCAGGGACAGCTTAGCAGTGCATTTCATGCAACCAAGCGCCCTTTTCCATAGAGTGATTAAACTGGAGTCGGATGAAGAAATGGCCACCCTTGGACCTGAATGAAAAGCCGGTTTTGTGAGTGGGTTGTTTCACACAACATAACATGAAAAGGCCTGATTTCCCTTATTGCTAAGTGCAGTTAATTAACGTCAGTGCAGGATATGCGCCACAATGCATGATGCGTCAGCCTGACATTTTAAAGACATGTTTCTTAAAGGAATGCTTCGGGTTCAAAACAAATTAAACTCTCCCGGCAACATCTGTGACATGCTATCAATTACCACGGAAAATAATTTTGACTCCCGGTTTGTAAAAACAAGTAAAAATTGTGTTTACAGAAATGCACTTACACTAGGAGACTATGGGGAAAGCCATTTCAGAGGGTTGAAAAGCTACTCGTATTTATGTTACAGCACTTTATATATACATACTGTAATTATATTTGATGTTTCTGTGCAGAAATGTGCTATTTAAGGTGAAGAGTGGCTCAAATCATCCTCAGATAATGGTTATGCATTATCAAAGTAATTCCTGTGGGTTACGACATCTTTGTGTACATGTATCGAATGTAAAAATGACAAATTTACCAGCTTAAACTTTAATGCACCATATACAAATATGCACCCTTTAGTGGTAAAGAAGGTAAAAAGGTGTCCCTTTGAGGGTCCTGCCCCAGTAACTGTTTACAATTGTAGAATTTTTGAGAATTGTATGTAAATTTTGTGTTCTATTGTTGTTGATTTTAGGGCTGTGACGGTGGCAGATTTTTACAACCGCGGTGGTAATGGACCATCTACCGTCTGTAGTATATATAAATGCATGGATATATTTAAGAAAATATGTGACCCTGGAGCATAAAACTTAAGTTGGTAAGGGCCCTATTTTAACGATTTAAATGCAAAGTGTAAAGCTTACGGTGCAGGGGCACTCAGGGTGTGTCCAAATCCACTTTTGCTATTTTAACAACGGAATAATGGTTGTCATGCCCGGGCGCATGGTCTAAATGGGTTGTCCCTATTCTCTTAATGAGTAATGGCGTAACGTGCAACAAAACCAATCAGAGTCTCATCTTCCATTCCCTTTAAGAGCCAGTGCCATGACAAATTTGCTATTTACGGAATTTGGCAACCACAAAAACTGAACACGTCTCCGAGATGAAACAGAGCTGCTCGTGTGTGAGCAAATAGATATTCTGATACATGCGATGACTATCCATTATGACATTTAGGCATATATGTATATATATATATATATATATAAAATAAGCCTACAAAAAATTTGTATGCATTGCAATCCTTTAATTTTTTATATTTTGCATGTTTGTGTGCTGCTGTGTGTCCCTGTGTCTAATAAGCAGCATGTACGCTCTTTAAATAACAAAGAAAAAACACATTGACTTTAGACTTTAGACCAGGTTTGAGTTGGTCTATAGAGCAGTCTATTTTCAGCTCCTTAAAATAGCAATGCACCTGAACACACCTCTTTTTTAGACCAGCACGCCCATGGGCGCACAAATGAGCTCAAAATCTTTTGCTGAAATTACATTTGCTACTTAAACGACGTGGCACTGGACGGGAAAATGCGAACGGCGCCGGACTGAAACTAGCAAACACACTTGCACTTCATCTTGTGTTGCATTGCAGCGAGTATATTTTTAGCAATAGCCAAAAAAAAACAAAAAAACTTGTATGGGGCAAAATTATAAATTTTTCTATTATGCCTAAAATCATAAGTATATTATGTAGAGATTATGTAAATTTAATTAATATTGTTCACTGTGCTATCCTCTCTACCTGTCCCTGTAGTCATCAAGGCCTCCTTATTTTCAGTGGGGGACTGGCTTATCTGCTGCTCAGAGCTACAAAAAATGTAACCGCATAATTGTATTGAATAAACAGATCAAGCTTGAGTTTTGTTATCAATATTAAATTGCATAATATTTGCAAAAGTCTATGAATCGGCATGTATTGGGTGATACACAAAAGGTTAATATTTTAATTAAATTTGATATTTTGCTTATGAATAGGTTGACAATGGTATTAGATGAGTAATTCAACCCACAAAAATAAATGATGCTTGAACATCTATTAACAAACGTGTGTTTATTTTAGCACTTCCATCAAATATACAGCCAGCTAAACACGGAAATAAAAATCTAATAAATAATACAGTTAAATAAGAAAATAGCCAAAATAATAAAGTTAAATACACCCTGTCTACACCGGACTTGAGCAGCGCAGTGCGACACAACACGACAAAATACTGATATAACCCGTTATAAACAGTGACGCTGACTGTCTGCACTGGATGCCTGACAAATCCCTGACAGTAAACTGATTCCTCGTTCTATTTATGACTTACTGACACAAGGATCAAATTATTTTTAATTGTTGCATCACGTCCAGAGTAGACAACAAAATGTATTTGCTGAATGCAAAATTAAATAGATTTTTTTTCTGTTCTCAAACCCGCCAGTTTTGAATTAATAGACGTATAATCTACAAAACTATTTGCAACTGAAACCTAGTTGGTTGTTGACACAAACTCTTCTTATTCATGTCTTTTTTTTTAAAAAGGTAACATAAACCTGGAGTACTCAGGTACTAACTCAGGACAAGTAAACCAACCAGCAGAAATTAGTAGTCGGGCAGCTCCTACGTTACGCACATTTTTTGTTTGTGATCATTTCTTTGTGTTTCTCCATAGTCTGATATTGAATGTGTGGATGTTTGGGTGACAGACTGGCAGAGCCGCCCACGCACCAGCCATGCCTTTCCGGTTTCTCCTTGTCACTTTCAAAGAGTTCAAAAGATAATGAGGGAAGCCAGGAGTGGAGCGCTAGAAGTGCGGCGAGGAAAAAACAAAAGGTTGTGAGGGCCGTGTCAGCAGCAGCAGGTAAACACTGAGGCGACAGATGTCCTCTGAGCTCCGTTAACATCTCGCATGTAGCCACTGCTCCGTCACCCCGCTTCCTTACTCTCCCTGATATTTGAATCGTAAGGAGGGGGGATGAAGACTATTGGCTGTCGATGTAATAGTGCATGCTGGATTATGGGGTTATTTCCCTGGAGTGCAGATATGAGAGAGCGTGTCACTCATCCGCTCTCTCTCGCTGCTCCAGTGTTGCCAGGGAGCCTCCTTGCACCAAAATTTCCACGGCTGCGTTCTGGACCCCGAGCCACGCGGAGGAGAGCGGGATGAAATATGCCATTTGGAGGATTGTTGTTATTCCAGTCACACTTCAGATGCGGCGAGCTCTAATTGGCAGCCTGCAGACAGAGCTCCTCCAGCACACGTGGGGTTTTCACCAGGGCTTATTAAAATGCCTATTTCTTTAATTAGCAACTCTAATATGTGTGTTAATCAGTACAGAGCTCTGATTGAAAGAGCCACAGATTGCAAATGTCAGGATTAAGCATTAATTACTGTTTTTGTATTTTATTTTTTATAAAATAACACATTTTATTTACCTTTCATGGCAATCAGTGGTTTCTTCACCTCTCATTGTAGTGTTTCTTCTGAAGATATTACAAATATAGAAGTATAGTAAGTAGCTCACTTTTACCCACAATAGTTTTTTTTTTACATTACATACTGTATGTAATTAAGTTATAAATACTTACAAATCAAGTAAATGCAGATGCATATAGAGACACATAAATGCACGCATCGACCAAGTCATTTTATTTAGCCTTCATAAACTCTTATGTTCAGATTCCTGTTTACTGCTAAAAGTTCAATTGCACTCCAGTACTTTCTGTTGGAGATCAAGGAAATTACTGTCATTATGTATTAATAGAATAATAAAAGAAACATGTATTTTGTTTGAAAATTAAATATTTGTTGTGTGGGTTACTGTACTTGATGTGTCAGATTATAATTTGAAAGTCGTTGTATTATTCACATAATAGTTACGTTAAGTTTCATTAATTGTTGTGTTGGAAAATGGAAAGCAACTTTTAATGCATTGCAAGTACATATTCATTTTAATGGCACAACTGTTTGTTGGGAAGTCTATTGCACCCTTGAGGACTGAGATGCTAATCTTAATATGTAAAATGTTGGCGAGGTATTTGCGTTTACATATTACTGCTGTGTGTGTCTGGCCAAAGACTGCAAATCACAGGAAATGATTTCATTCGGCTCTTCCTTCTGCTGTTTCCAGTTATAATTTTCTGTTCTGAAATGGATTTTAAAACGCTTTGAGCAACAGAGCAGCTAAAAAGATAAAAGGAAAAGATTGAGCAAGACAGGATGAGAATGCACTTCTGGACCATAATGCATCAGTCAAGCAGATTCATAACAAAAGGCTGAATTAGTCAAGGGTTCTGCCAGATCGAAAAGAGCACCAGATTAATGAAGAACCTTTGTCTCTAGAGACAAGATGATGGATTCGATTCTCAGGCCACATCCTGATGGACAATTATGAACAGAGCTGATTGGGATGATTGACGGAGAAATATTTCAGAGTGGATTTCATCACTTCCTCAAGCTTTCAGACCTGACACAAGGACAGTCCCTGGAGAACACACCCTGAACCCTACTGTCCAGTCAGTCTGATTTATCTGAGCCTAATTAATATAACAACTTATTGTCTAATCTATACAGTCTGGCATTGCACATAAAGCTAAAACATGGCTAAATGACAAAGCTGTGCTCTAGATCAACATGTCTCGTCTCAGTTTTATTGATAATTGCACTCCAAAACATAGCAGTGCTTTTACATTTTACCAAGAGTGATGCATGCCTTTTGTAAAACTGATGGTCTGGGAATGCAATGCAAATGCTAATTGTCCTGAGTGTTTATTAGCATGATGCTAAGCAAGGTTTCTCAGGGGCCGTTGACAATGAACAAGCTTTTTTCATTTATTTTTGCTACATTTCCATTGCTTTTCTGTGCAAACAATCACCATTCCTTTTTTTCCAGGCATACAAATATGTGTGAAAGACCAATGTAAAAAAGAGCCACCTTAGGTTCTTGTCTGAAGATGCATCTCCTGCTCAAGCTTTGTAGAAGTCTTATACAAAGAAATTTAAGAAATTAACAGCACGCTTCTACTCATCGTGTTGCATGATTTGACACATAATTCACTTATATAGCACAAAGGTACAGCAAACGTAAAGTTTGTCTCTGAATCTATGAGCAATAGTAGTAAGGACTGTGCTATTAGCAAAAAAAACAAAAAAAAAAAAAGAAAGCAAAGGCTGTGATTTAATGAACCTCTTAACTGTCACCAATCTTTTTTTAACAGAGACATGAAAATCTTAATTTAAACGTTTCTAATTTAACAACGCTTTGGAATGCAATATCTGTAATCTATAATAATAGATTCTCCGCTTTCTTTCATGAAGTTTAGTTTATGAATTCCATGATTTTGATCCACCATTTTTTTTAAGATGATATGCATCAAATAACAGGACAGTATTAAAGAGCTGGTATAAGAGATAACTGTAATATCATTGAGAAGAAGTACCTCTGGACAGTTATCATTTGCTTTTAGAGACACATGACTGGAATAGACTTCCATTGGAGCTGAAGTAATTAAAATATCTTACAGCTACTTTCTCTACAATGCTGAAAACATGGTCAGTATCGAATCATGATCATGACCATTCGTAGATGAAAATGAACCAATCTGGCTAAATCTGATACATTTTACACGTTGTTATGTATTATTAATGCATATTGATAATCAAAATAAACCATAAATAAATAATCATCAAAATTATCAACAACATAAATAAAAACTAGTTTGGTCTCTTTTAAAGAAAATAATCAGCAGATTAGGTCATTTAAAAATTGAAAGTGTAAAAAAATGTATATTGTAATGAAAATGTACTGTAATAATAATAATAATAATATATATATTATTATATATATATGTATTAGCTAATTTTATATAAAATCAATATTCTGGAATCTAAGGTCAAAGCTATATATCTAACATGTTCCAAATTTGAAGTTGACAGCACAAAATTGAAGTTCCTATGATTTTGTTAAGCACTCTACCAAAAAGATGCATTTTTGGATGCATTTTCCGTCACAAAATTATTATTTAGTTTTTTTTTTTTTTTTTGCTTTTGATTATGAAATATTGTAGTGATTTTTGCAATATGATATTCGACCATATTTAATATGCCATATATGTTCAATTTAATATCCTATTGATATATAATCACAAAATTGTGCAACATTATATACAAGCACAGTACATATTTTTATTTGAAACACATTTTAAACTGCTGTCACAATTTTTTATTTTTTTTTATCACAATAACATTTTTCGCAAAAGCAGGCCCTAGTTGACACCCCTAATAAAAAGCCACTGTTACTCAGCAGATAATGTTTTAAAGGGCGAGCAGAAATAATAAAACAAGACTGATGACATTGAGCAGTAGTGTGTGTTGTGTGACATTACATTACTGATCACTGCTGTTTAATTTCCCCATCGCTTATTTACATTCCCTCAAACAAACACGAGGGCCGTTTGTATGATATCTGCGTTCCAGAGAGCTGACCTTTTCTCACACAGATGTCGTTGTACTATCTATCTTGTTTTTGCTCTACTAGCTGTGGTTTTTGTCAATTAGTGCATTTTTCGCTACAGCGGTTCGACTACAGGCCCATATGGCCAATGTGCCAGGCCTCCATTAAGTAAATACGGCAGGATTTGGCTCATTAAGTCCATGACTGCAGCCCTCTGGGATAGTGACAGCTTCGACGATATGACCTTTAGACACCTATTCAGCGTTTAACACCTCACTGGATCTCCTCAGCAGAGAGAGTGAGAGGAAGATGACCGATGCGAGTGCGTCGGCCCCCGAGGTGTCGCTTCAGCCGGAGAAATCTCTGTGAAGCAGGAGGCTTTTTATAGGAGATGTGAAGAACAATCTGATCCGCACAACAGCTAAACAGACAAATACAGATCTAAGTGCGGGCACCATTCACCAAGCTCTCGTGGTTTCTGTGCATTTTTAGTGAATGCACGTGGTGGCCAATTTAAACGTATTGTTAGTGCATGTGTCAGTTCCTTAAATACTCTATAACTGCTTGTCAGAATCTTTCTACACAATGTTTTATCAATAATGTCATATATAAACTTTGAAAGAAATATAATTATGCAGTCTTTATGTCATGTAGTGATTGCAATTAGGTGCTCTTTTATTCCAGGAGTGAACTGATATGAGATGTCAGCAGTGTTCTGCAGTCTGACGTGCTCAAAACAACCTAAAACTTCAAATGTTTTATAATAACCATGCATGCTGTTTTTATGGCAAGCTGGATTACTGTATTGTGTCCAGATATTTTCAAATTTTTTTTATATTATTATTATTTATTTATTTATTTTGCTGGATCTTCAGTATTACTACAATAGCAACACTACAGTATTTTTTTATTTGTAACACACAGAATTTAATTCCGTTTAAATCGACAAAAAAGCAGTATATAAAATATTACCATAATGTATAAATACTGTTATTTGTTGTTTTTATTAATTTATTTAACAGTACAGTATTGAGATTTATTGCATTATAGTATTGAAAATAATATGCTTATTTGTCCATCCTAAAATTGTCAAATTTTCATTACATTTTTTCATATAAGAACATTAACCTTACACAATATTGAAAATGATTGGAAATTTGGGGGAAAATGTACCATTTAGTTCTCAAACCATTAATTTTATTGCCCGTCTGAGGAACAATGGACTAATTCAGTTGTAATAAATCATGTGAAGTGTTTTAAGATGCAGTGTAGAGGCAGTGGAAGCAGCGATTGTCAGCAGAGGAATAATGAGAGGTATATGAGAACAGATGGTTAATTCAAGCCTTCCTGTCCGCCTGCCTCCAGCTCTCAGATGCACAGCACACAGATTCACAGCTTTGACTCAGTAGTGCAACACAACAACAGCCTCGTGTTTTATCTCTGTTCCACTAACCGCATCTCACATTGTTTATAGCAAAAATCATAATGTGAGTTTCCCCTCACTTTCAGTTGTTTTACTTCAATGAAAGGTTAGAATTTTGTGATTTTTATTTCTTTTAATGAAAGATCAAAAAGATAAACAGATTTATTTTCACAGCTGCCTTTGCTCACATTTACCAGGAGTGCCAATACTAGTGGACTGCACTGTGTATCATTATCATCAAATAAAACTACTCATATTGTGAAATAAGATTTTGGTCATAACTCTCATCCCAGCTCAGGACCTCAAATGTGATTTAAGTGAAACAAGTAATTTGTTTTGGGACTTTTTTTAATATTGAAGTTTGACAAGACAATTGAGGGGTTACTGGTTTATGTGTTAAATCCGGTAACTGTTTTATTTGGCAGTTATTAATGTGAAGTGAGTGGTTACCTACGTAGTGTGTTCCTAATCACCGATGTTCAGTATAGTAAGGATGCTGCCTATGTAGGCCTTGTCCTATACTGCAGGCATGTACAGGTGCTGGTAATATAATTATAATATCATCAAAAAGTTGATTTATTTCACTAATTCCATCCAAAAAGTGAAACTTGTATATTATATTCATTCATTACACACAGACTGATATATTTCAAATGAAATGTTTATTTATTTTAATTTTGATGATTATAACTGACAACTAAGGAAAATCCCAAATTCAGTATCATAACATACATTATAAGACCAATACAAAGAAAGGATTTTTAGAAATCTTGGCCAACTAAAAAGTATGAGCATGCACAGCACTAAATACTTATTTGGGGCTTAGTTAGATTTTTTATGGGGTTAAGGTCAGGCGAGTTTGCTGGCCAATTAAGAACAGGGATACCATGGTCCTTAAACCAGGTACTGGTAGCTTTGGCACTGTGTGCAGATGCCAAGTCCTGTTGGAAAATGAAATCTGCATCTCCATAAAGTTGGTCAGCAGCAGGAAGCTGTGTTGACCTTGGACCTCAGAAAACACAGTGGACCAACACCAGCAGATGACATGGCACCCCAAACCATCACTGACTGTGGAAACTTTACACTGGAGCTCAAGCAACGTGGATTGTGTGCCTCTCCTCTCTTTCTCCAGACTCTGGGACCCTGATATCCAAAGGAAATGCAAAATTTTCTTTCATCAGAGAACATAACTGTGGATCACTCTGCAGCAGTCCAGTCCAGTTTGAAGCGAGACTCTTCTGACGCTGTCTGTTGTTGAAGAGTAGCTTGACACAAGGAATGTGAAGCTGAAACCCATGTCTTGCATACGTCTGTGTGTAGTGGTTCTTGAAGCACTGACTCCAGCTACAGTCCACTCTTTGTGAATCTCCCCCACATTTTTGAACGGGTTTTGTTTCACAATCATCTCCAGGGTGTGGTTATCTCTATTGCTTATACACTTTTTTTTCAACCACATCTTTTCCTTCCCTTCTCCTCTCTATTAATGTGCTTGGACACAGAGCTCTGTGAACAGCCAGCCTCTTTTGCAATGACCTTTTGTGTCTTACCCTCCTTGTGCAATGTGTCAATGGTCGTCTTTTGGACAACTGTGAAGTCAGCAGTCTTCCCCATGATTGTGTAGTCTACAGAACTAGACTGAGAGACCATTTAAAGGCTTTGCAGGTGTTTTGAGTTAATTAGCTGATTAGAGTGTGGCACCAGGTGTCTTCAATATTGAACCTTTTCACAATATTCTAATTTTCTGATACTGAATTTGGGATTTTCCTTAGTTGTCAGTAGTAAACATCAAAATTAAAATATATATTTTTTTTTTATATATCAGTCTGTGTGTAATGAATGAATATAATATACAAGTTTCACTTTTTGAACGGAATTAGTGAAATAAACCAACCTTTTGATGATATTCTAATTATATGACCAGCACCTGTAGTTGACCAGATCTGCTCTATGCTTTTTAACACTACTTGTACACTTATAGGTCCTGATTCTTTTTGTTATAGCAGTGATTTTACACCGTCATTCTGCACCATAAAATATTATTACTCCACTTAACATCTTTCGTGTGAGTTGTTTACGTTTGAAAAGTCATCTCGCTCAGTTCCTTTTGCCTGCAGTGAATAAATCGTGACGGCTTGAAGTAATTACCATAAACAAATATATTGAGCGCTATATATACATACAAAGTTTCTAGGGGTTAACAACTGTACTATGGGTGTTAAATTGAGCCTAAAATAGTAGATTGTTGCATGCAGTTGCCGTGGCGATGGAAGCTCTGGTTCTTTACTTACATCTTGCCTTGCAGCTTTTTAGTTCAAACTGTAAATGTCTTGGTTACAATTAGCTTGAAAGGGAGAAATCATTAGTCCTTGATCTGTTCAGCAGAAATGGTTTCTTATTTGTGTTTGGTTTTGTTTTCTCTCCGTGTTCATCACTAATCATGCAACCACAGTTTGATGAATTAGTTTAACTTTTTTTCAACTCACCATTTTAGATAAACAATGAAAAACCATAAAAACATTAATTCTGCCCTCTCGTTCAAGCTCTTTCAAGTTCACACATGCAATAATCGTGCGCACATTTTGGCAACGTTTTTCAACGCATCTTTTGTGTTCATTCCCAAACGATTTTCGCTGAGTATGAAGTCTAGTATTACTGGATATCAAGTTTGGTCTACAAGAGGGTTTTGTGCTTGAGGGCCACCGAGTCGTGTTTTACTGTAACTTCAGCAGCTTCGGGCACGTGAACAGAAGCGCCAATCTTATTGACCCGGCCAGTTTTTAACTCAGCGTCAAACCAAAAAAACAGGGATCAGTGTGCACCTGTATATGCTTTTTTTTAACATAATCTTCTTTACTGTTGAATAAAAAAGGACTGAGGGTGAGTAAATTAACAGCAAATTTGTGCAAACTCTCCCTTTAACATCTTTTCAAATTTGGCAAATCCAGTGATTATTTCATCATCAGATGTCGCAACATTAACGCGGTGTCTCATAAACACGCGTTCGTTTCCAGGCAGACAGATAAACTCACCCTACAGAGGATACTGGATGGAGAAAGAGTCTGTGTTGAGTTTGGTGAGCCGTATGCCTCAGACGGTCAGTGGAGGTAATGTGGGTGTCTTGTAGGCATGACATCTGAGTCTTGGCTGATTAGGGATGTTACTGCGTGTGACGTAACAGTTTGTAAAGTGGCAAATATCGCAGATGATTATGCTTAATAAATCAAAACATCACAACTAAAACATGATTTATCATGCAGCTCTAGCAGTATACGTTTCTGCTTTTTCACATGTTGTTTGATAAGAAAAAACATTATCATAAGCACACTCCTCTCAGTTCCCGGAGCTCAAGCGGCCACACTTTCACAATCACACAGATAAGTGCTGAAAGAAGGCTGAAAAACAGCTTCATTGAGCTAGTGGTTTTAATAGAGGGCCAATAAACCATCCAGCATTTCCTTTGCTCTCATTACCTACATCCGGTGCAGATAAATTGATCCTTTGCCTCCATTCACAAATGCCAGAGACCATTAAGCACTGGACTTGCGTCTGTGAGCTGATGGATGTCCTGATGCTGTTTTCCACACCTCGGGTATTTAAGTGCCTGTGTGCGGCATTGAGATGAGAGAGTGGAAAAAGACTGTGATTTAATTAAATAAACAAGCACTGTGTGTTTCAGAGTCAAGCGTGGCACTGTGTTTATTTACACATGATCCAACCGTGTTTGCAGAGTCGTACAGTAAATGCTGCTCCGCACAAACTCAGTCTCTGCATCTGCTCAAAGTTTGGGTTGCTAATGTAACATAACATGTGCTGACTGTCTTCTCATACTTATAACGAGATGTGATTTTCAACAAAATATAAGCTTTAAGGGAAAAATAGAAGTTTGATGGTTTAACTTTAAAAAAAAAAGACTAAAACCAGCCATAAATATTAGAATTGTGATTTTCCTTTTGTAATATAAAATAAAAATTCACATTTTGTACTATACATTAATATTTGTATTAAATCTTTATTTTTAACAGTAAAATATTACAATAGTAATACTACTTATTGTTTTTATTTAGTAATTAATAATAATAATAATGTATTATACATTAGTATAAATTATAGTACTTTTCTTATAATATAATATTTATTAAAACCATAGCCATATAGATATATAATTACAAAATGTTTGCCAAATTGCGCAGCCATACAAACAAGCCAACAAACCAGAATTGTATTTTTTTATTTTTACATCAGCTTTTTTTATACATAGTTACTGTTTTATCAGAAAGATTGCAGTTTGAATTTAAATTAATGTTAGCTACACAGCATAATTTAGGCAAAATCACATGTGCTGTCTATGTGCTGGTGATATGTGATCTGCTCTCTTTTATGAAGAGGAGGAAACAATCATATCGTGCTTTAATTAGTGCATTTACCTTCAATTCCTTATAACCTTCTTGTGGTTTAAGAAACTATTAAGAAAGATTAAAAGAAAAAGCTAAAAAGAAAGCAGACACCTTTTGTTTCTATGGCAGTCATGAGATAATATTAGCATTTGATTATCAACATTTGTTGTATTTTAGGGGCTTCATTTACAAACCTGCCCTGAAAGAGGCGTACGTCGCTTCGTACGCGAAAGATGGTTCTGGATCTGTTCGATGTCGTGTCAGGAGATAATGGTTGTACGGTGGCCAGTAGGAACGCTCTGTGATGATGCTGAGCGTTTGTGGTAGATGTCTAGCAGTGATGGTCTGTACTGCAGTGCTTTCTGAGTCTGCGTAGAGCAAATGCATTAACATCTAATGAGTTTGCTCTCAGTATGCTCAAATAATAAGATCACCCTTCCATTCAGAAGTAATAAGAATCGATTAGTTCACAGTCATAACTCTGAAAACAAAGCATTAAACCACTGGCCTCGAGGATATCATGTGCAAACAGAACTCATGCATATCTTTGTCAAGTCTAGAAACTAGTTCATCCTTTAAAGGGCTTATTGTAGCAGACAGCAAATATGTTTTTTTCCAAGAAGGCTGATAAAAACCTGTTGTCTCTGACTCTGAACATTGTGTAACGCAGAGAATGATATCAGAGCTTGGAAAAAGGCTCTTTCTGTTTTTGTGACAGAGTGCACGTTATAGGGATCGCTAACCTCAAATTACCATCGTGTCATCATCAAATCTGTCATTGTAGACCCGGACAGTCAGAGTAGTAGACATCTCACCAACAATGACCTTCCTTCTTCCTCAAAAGATGTCCAAGATGGCTGTGGCTTTCATATTTGAAAAGCAAAACTGGCTCATAATCATATTCATGATCCAGTTTCACCATCTGTGTTCCTCTTGCAGTAATGTAGTTATTGAGGGATGTGTGGAGCTCAAGGCCACATGTGCAGATAATGCAGCACACAAGAGCTGAAGCTTCGGTAAACAGGAATCCCATTTGGGCATATTTTTCCCTCTTCTCTAGTGTAAGTTAACCCCAGATGTAACGCTACACATCCAACGCAGAGGATGCTGAGCGTGTCTGGCAGAGGTTAGGTGCACCAGGGCTCTGTCACCTGCCTAAACACCATATGCTCTCCTGTACTTCCCTGTGGATTTATGTGATCCAGTCAGCTGCCAACTGATCCGATACATTATCCTAGAAGAGGATAACAACATTTCACACATATGATTCACAGCAAATCCTCAGAGATTCCTCATTTATACTTCATACGTGCTGGTTGAATGGTAAAATCCCTTTCATAACGAGAGAAAATGAACTTCTCCGTCCGATGTCAGAACCAGTTCATTAGCACCATGCAAGTGTACAGCACATAATCACGATCAGTGCTGTCTGTAAGCTGTGCATGTTCAGATGACACTCCTGCCATGTGATAGCCATGTGATTGTATTATAATGAAGGAGAAATAATTGTAGTGTTCGGTTCTACAAAATTAGTGTTGCTATAGAGTAGAATATGAAACATTTCTTGAAATAATATAATAGACAGGGGTGCACATAAGTGGTCCGCAGGTGTATAACTGTATGTAAAAAAATATTTAATACTCACTTTTTATTGTAAAATATAATAGTATTATCACAGTTTATTATTTTATAAAAACAAAATAACATTCAATAATATTATTATTACTATTATTAATTATTTTATTTTATATAGTTAAAAAAAAAACGTTTGTGCACCCCTGATAACAGAACTAAGAGCTTAAATTTGCTTTTTATGTTATGTTATGTTATGTTATGTTATGTTATATTATATTATATTATATTATACCATATTATATTATATTATTGATCTGTTCCATATTACTTTTTTTAATAGTTTCTAATAGAATTTCAAAAGTTAACAGCACTGATAAAAAAGAAGAAATTTCTCAGCTAACCTAAATGTGCTTCAAACTTACTATCATCTGTATTAACAGATTGTCGATTTAATCATTATTTAAAATAGAATTTCAAGGTTCAAATAAAACAGAAATATCACCTTAAAGTTACAAGTTGCACCTGCATGATGTAATCAGATGTCGAGACATTCAAGGAATGTGCTGATTCCAGTTTTAGTTGTTCTGATTGTAGTTTAATTTAACTATTCATCAAAGATTCTATTTATGAGCAATTTAGTACTTTTGTGGAACATAAATTAACAATGCTTGAAAGACAATTGTTATTGTATTTACTGCATCAGCAGCCTTTATTAAATCAAATTTATTATAATTATTATTATTATTTATTTATTTATTTTTCAACACTTTATACATCAACATTTATTGCATTTCACAGATTTGCTGTCTTTATGTAAAAAAAATAATAAAAGTGGCATATATGGCACAGAACAGATGTTTTGTTGATGGGAGACGAGGAACATCACACACCATAGTTTGTTACACAGACAGAACACTGCATTGATGATCCCCATGACAAATTACATATTATCAATACGGTGTTCAGTCTGCAACGACAGAAGAATGCAGATGTTCCAGAACTGGTAACAAAATCAGAAGTCATGAAAAGTTTTTATTTTTTATTTTTATAAATACTTCTCAGCTCTACATATGTTTTATAGCACTGTATAGCAATGTTTTAGGTGCCTGCTGTATAAAGAGCCCTTGATAAATTTAAGTTTTCAAATCTACAAGTAGGTCTACTCATTTTTTGAGGTCCAAACTGGTCTTTGTAAACCTGTTTCCAAAGAATAGAAGTATATTGGAACGTGAAATCCCTAAACTGCAAAAAAAAATATATATATATATATATATATATAATTAAATTAAAAAAGCATATGTTTACACAATAGTAAACAAAACAAGTATTATTAGAGAGAGAAAAAAAAAACCTAGTTTGCCCTTTACAGGTGGAGGAGTCTTGGTAAGCACACTTCAAACTTAATAATTTGTACCTCAAGTGAGCACAAAGTGCTCAAAATCATATTTTTGTAATGGTCTTTTTCAAAAGAGCCTTGTTCTGAATGCTGCAGATGAGTATTTCAAATCTGTTTTAATTTAACAGCTTGGACGATGTTGAAACAGGCAGGTGGATATAGTAGTGGTTATTTTGTTTCAGACACACTGGTCTGCCTGTTCCCTTGAGATTGTGCTTTTTCTGCTTAAACTGCTATAGACTAATTATTCAAAACAAGCAAACCAGTCTCTCTGTATAAACTAGCCTCATATCTCTAATACAGTGCTATTTTTTTTCTCTTATTCCTAACTGTTGACTTTAAAAAGGGGGGAAAAGCAAATCCTATGTACTTTGTTAATACATTGCATGATACAACAGTGAATGTTTTCCCTAAAAAAAAGCCTTATATATGTATATGTGAGTGTGTGTGTTCGCATGTATGTATATATTGGGCTGTAGTATTTAATAAAATTATAAGCTGTTAATATTGTGCTTGTTTTTCTTTGCCTAGATTCACATAATCTGAAGATTAATCTAAAGCTGAATGGTGTCGCAGATGCTGCCTTACACACATCCTCCAGAGCTGCTGCAGTGAGCACAAAGAGAGACGACTTGTTCTGCCTCAGTGCTAAATTGGCCTTAAAGAAGCACCACCTACCACGGCCACTGTCAACACAAACTCCTTTACAGGATCACCCGACTGATGAGTCCTCAAACTACACAATATCCCTCACACCCTGTGCTGCCAAGGGCTTGAGCCCCCTGGGCTTTACCAAGAAAAACGCAACCAGTGGCATTTCACCATGATCGAACCCGCAAGCATTCCTGGGCTCACACAGGACTGTTCGATTCAGCAGAGTCACACCTGTCCCAGCTGCTTCATTGAGACCAAAGATATGTCCAATGAAGAGACCAGCATCAACCTCAAAATGACTGATATGAGCCGAGACTACAGCACCTGCCCTATATCTGATATTAACATGCAATGCATGAGCACAAGTGAGACGGGAAGTTACGGGGACCAGCTCCTCACGGATCAGCTTTTAAACTTTCCAGTCCCCAAAACTCAGCTTGTTGAGAAGAAGGAAACAGAGAAAACAGACTTTGATGATTCAGCCTCCAAAAACCTGTATGAGGGCTTGCTATTAGACAAGTCCAATGGAGAGGATGGTTTGCTAACGAATTCAAATCAGGACTGGGGCTACTTCGAGTCCTTCATTAACGAGAGTAAGATGGAACTGCTGGATCTCTGCTCCAAGAACGAGCTCTCCGTAAATCTCTTCTCTGAGGAGGACGTGGACAATTACATGTTTGATGACGATGATGACTCCACTCTGAGCAGCGACGTGTGCTCGTTAAAGATCCGCTACGAGTCCTTCCAGGACAACATGAGGGAGAAAACCAATGTTCTGCAGGAAGAAACCCAGTTCAACTTTTTTCCAAGTGTCTTGGTGAACTGCACCAAGAAAGAGGCTGGTGTGGTAAAACGAGTTGTAGATGAGCCACCACCTAAATCAGAGGAGCTTGGATTTCAAAGTGACAGCAAAGGTGATGGAAATGACTGCTCCGTAGAGCAGACACCTGATTACAGCCCTAAAATGAACTACTTAATTGACTCAAGCAACTCTGCTGATGACTCAGGGGAGTATAGTAATGACAGCTCCTCCACCGTTTCCTCTTTTGACACCTTCCAAGACAACCGGCCTAAAAACTTGTTCTCACGAAAGAACGCAAGCTGCTCCAACCATCTGAACTATGGATTGCGGGCTAAAAGAAAAGTTAGGTATAGTGATGACTACTTGTATTATGTTGAGTCCACTGAAGGAGAAAGAAATGTTGAAAAGCGAGAGAAACCACCGATCGGTCCAAAGCAAGAAGAGGATCTTGACTGGTGCCCTAAAAAGAGACGAAAATACTCTCGCAAGGATCCACCTGTAATAATCAAATACATTATTGTGAACAGGTTCAAAGGAGATAAATGCATGGCTGTGAAGCTGGGCAGAATTGATTCAGACGACACTACTGTAATCTTAAATGAGGATACAGTCAACAAATATGAGAAGCTCGCACCTCTGAAAGATTTCTGGCTGGAGAAACAAAGAGAAAGAGAGGAACAGCTTAAGCTTGCAGCAGGAGATAAACACAATTCTCACCACCATGCCTTCAGTTCCAATCCCCCCAAAAGGAAACACAAGCTAGCACACAGGCTCAGAATTCAGAGGATTCAAACTGTGGAGCAATCACCCAACAGGCAGGGCCTATTTGCCTCTGATCCCAGGCAGGAGGTTGCTTCTACAGATGAAACTGTCTCCATGGGAATGCCATTAACAATAGCCACCAGCTGTGCAAGAACATTAGACCCAAATGACATCATACACACTGCAGCCCGGAAGAGCAGATCACAAGAGAGAGAGGAAAGGAGAATAGGGAATAAAATATTCAGAATACAGAAATTTAGAAGTGAAGCCAGAATTAGGAGCAAGAAAATGAGAGACCTTGCGGAGAATAGCGAGAGCGTGACAGACCTGACAGACGTTTGCTCGCTGCAGAAAAATATGGACGCAGTAGGAGGTGCTGAAGATACAAACGTCAGCCCAGCTGCACACAGTCCCCATTTGTGTGAGAGAAAAACGGCTAATGCAACTGACAAATGTGTTTTTGTGTCTAGAACCTGCTCCCCTAACAAAGAGGCATCGTCTGAGAATGTGGCCCCAAGTGTTTCCGTTATCCCGGGTGGTTACCTGCAAACATTGTTAGATGCCTCTGATTCTTCAGGTAGCACCGGTATGCCCTTTTTCCCCCAGCAGACCCAACACTCATTGGATCTCTCTTTGGAAAAGCAGCAATTCATCTCAATTCAGCTAGCGCAAAGCTGTGTCCTTTCTCCACCATCAGAATCAGAGCTCCAGCAGTCACCCCAGAATTGTCCGACTCTAACCCAGATGTGGCACCCCCAGCTTGGTCCCAACCAGCAGTTCGCCGCTGCAGATATTGCTGAGCCTGTGATCCAGCCCAGCAGCTTCACTAGAGAGATGGCTATGCCGTTGTCTGAGAGTCTGACCATGTCAGGCTACAACCAGCTGAGTATGGAGGGCAACAGGATGCTTTATGAAAAGAATTACATGACTGAGCAGCCGTTGCCTTCTGACGCTCAGTTTCAGGCATGTCAGGGGCAGCCACAGTTTCAAAGAGCCACACTGCACACAGACAACGGCCGACTCATCAGTTTCGACTCAGTTGGCTCGCTGTCAGCTACTTCTAGCAATTACAGCTCTCTGAGTCTTAAGTCCTGCGAGAAGGATGGCGAGGATGATGTGAACGAGAACTTTCTGGCCCACTGCAGTCCCAAACTGGTGATTCAGCAGAGTATTGATGCAATCACACCCCTGAGGGAGTCTACAGACTTGCTGGATATCTCCAACTTCACTCCGGATAAATTCAGACACACATCATTGTCAGAGCTCTCTCCCCCAGAGACGCCTAATTTATCCCCTCAAGTTATGGGCCGTGAAATGAAGATAGCTGGGAAGGCTGCTGACGTCCAGGATGGGGCTAAGATGCCATGCACCAAGGACGTGGAGTGGAACTGCAAAATGATCGAGCAGCAAGATTTGGCTAGATATTCAGTGGATGGGCATGATTTTCAATTACACGTTTTTAACAGTGAAGACAACTTAAGCCTTGGGACAAAAGAGAAAAATCTAGCTGACTTTGATGGTGAATTGATGAGTGCAATCAAGGGGACTAAGGCAAAGAGGAAAAATAGCAACAAACAAACTGCAGGACAGGGTACCAAAAAAAGCAAAGCACCAAGAGCTCCTAAAACAGAGAAGGGCAAAATTCCACGTCAGACTTCACGAGTATCTAAAAAGTTAAAGGCCTTACTGGATGAGAAAGGTGGTAAAGGCCAGACTGAGAGCATTGCTCATTTGCTGAAGGACAGCGGATCAGAGGAATGGACAGGAATAGGTATTTCAGAGAGCAAAAGTCAAGTCCACGATGACCAGCGAGAGTTTGAAGAGCCATCCAACATCTTGTCAAATATTGTCTCAGGAATGGCCGAAGTACAGAGATTCATGATGGCCTCTGTTGAGCCAATATGGGGCCCTGCAACAAATATCTGTCTGCCCTCAGACGCTAACAGCCTTAAGTTAAAGACTCTCAAAATCCTAGCAGGAACTTCATCTGACCCCAAGAAGAAAGGAAATTTGGCTACTGGGGGCACAAAGGGCAGAAAAGGTGGGACAAAAGGTGGCAAAAACCAGGCAAAGTTCAATGCCTCCTTGCCTTTTTTCCCTCAGTTGGCTTTGGGCTGCAACATGTTTGACAAGCCTAACCTTGTTGTTCCTGCTATAAATGGGCCAGCGCACAAAAAGATGTACCGTCACAAAACCAGTGCAAAATTCCCTCGGATTGAAAATCTAAAGGGCACGCGACCTGAACGAGAGCCAAATAAGGACATATCGTCAATGGCATCTTTTGAGAAACTGAGGTAATATTTTATATCTAGCTGCTGATGCACGTTCCTCACTTTCCCACTTCCTCCTCATTTCTTGACATACCTACACTGACTCAAGACCAGAGATGCATGGAATTACGTTATCCTTTACTACCCCCTCTTTGTTATTGCCCCCGAAGAGGATATTGATATCTTGCATGAGAAACTTCTTGTACTCGCAGACTACCTATTGATTGATTGTGCAAGGCTTGATTGAGATTTTAAATGACCATGGCTGCATTTTTCTTCTGCATTCTTGTTTTTGCTGTTTTGTTTTTCCCTCACAGTTGCTGATTAGTTTTTGTCTGAAAAAAACAAAACACTTTAAGTGCAAATTCTGTTTTTGGACCTTTTTTTGGTTCCTTTCTCAGTGAATCTTGCTGCCCTTATATAATTATATTTCTCTCTTCAAACATGTAGCTATTATAAAATGTATTTGTGTGAAACAAGCTCCCCATTTGGCTATGTATGCTGAAACAGATGCCCTCATCTCTTTTTACCCTTTTCCTATGCTCAGCCCCTTGTCTAGGATAACAACATCTCTAAACATTAACAGCACACAGTGGGAAGACATATCAGATAAATGTTGTTCTAATTTCTTACTGTTGGAGTGTACTTATGATTTTCTCTTATCTACTATGCTTTTTACAGGAGTTGTACTGGAAATTGTCTTAGAGGGATATTTCTATGCCATGGAAATCTCAAAACGCTTCATTTTTGCATTGTTTTTTATACTTTAGTTTAAATAATGATGATAATAATAATAACGGTATTGAATGATTATTGACAGGAATACTGTAATATTACTACTAACAGATTATCATATTATTATTATTATTATTATTATTCAGTATCACTGTACAGAAATGCGCTGTTTAAAGCAAAACATGAAATCTATCCGTGTGCCAAATGTAAACTTTCTGTACACATTTCTAATCTGTATGAACACTGGCTGTTTCATTTACGATCCTGATGAATGCTGGCTGTCCTCCTTCAAGACTAGTTTTTTGTCTGTAGTTTTGTTTTCCTTGGGGACCCTATCGTTTGAAGAGCACCTGCAGCTGACAGTGGTACAACCACTCCAAAACAACTCAACTCTGAACCTTTTTTATTATTGTTTTATTATTCTTGTCACCATATTTAACTAATTCAATGTACCTTAGCATAACGTCCACTTAGAATCAAAGAGAAGCAAAGAAGTTGGACACAGATAATGTTAATTGAGGATGCTATCTGTCTGGTATCAGTCGACAAGCAATTATTACACAATCTACTGTAACAGGAACTGTGAACATGATGTTTAATATATTACATATTTGTTGAATGGATTATTTTTGATGGTTCAGAAACTACAGAATGTCTCTTTTGCTTAAGCCCACTTTTACACATTTCCCTTCCTGTTTTCCATAAATAGTCAAGTAGTATCCTGTGCGAACAATTACACCTGACAACAACAATATATATTTATTTTAATTATATTTTAAGTTTTTTTGGTTCACTCTGTTTTGGTGAACATGCTATATTTTGTTTCATTCATTTTACTCGACCCAGGCTCATTGGAAATATGTGCTTACGATGATGTTTCTGCAATGCCACTATTATGTACCTTATTCCATGTTTCGCAGAATTTTGAAACTGAAATGTCCAGTGAGTGGCGCTTAAATGCTTGCTCAATGTATGATGGCCATTTTTTATTTTTATTTTTTTTTGCATTGGTACAGGCACATATTGTACCGTTTTTGCTTCAGGTATATTGTGCGGCAGATACATATCAGAATTCAAATGTCCAAGTTGTACTGCTTAAGGGTTAATGCTCTGTCATGTTCCCAAACCAAATCAAATCTAACCGTGCTAACTATGCTATTTTACCTTTTTTTTATCGGGGTTTGAGCTGTTAGTTTCACAGGATTACCATCGGAGCGCTTCACCAAACAAGTGCAATGCCGTATCGGGTGAGCTACCGAGCAAACTTACTTCTGTTAGAAAACCATGCACATGAAACTGTATTTGTAATGCTAACGTACAAAAGTGTCATTTTTCAAATCTCTAAGCATATTAGAATAGTTTTGAGGTCATAACAATAATATGTTATAATTTGCGATCATTTGTACGAAGTCGTCTGAGTTTTACTGCCTCTAGTGTTAAATTCAACTGAAAACTGCAGCAATTCGTACACATTGGTTGTTTTTTTTTGTAATTTTGCAGAAATGTTAGAGGTATGTATTTCCAAAGTGCCTGGGTAGGTTTTATTAGCGGCACATTAGTGCCCCCTAGGTTCTGTCACAAATTTAAAAACTGTAGCTGGAATACCTTTGAAACCAAATTTGTCCTTTGAAAAGCACTGAATCCATTGGCATTTACCACACATAGATGAATATATGACACCTCTGATTTAAAACAATCACTCTAGGAGGATATCTCAGGTAAAGTAATGCCTTACCTATAGCTTTTACCTTCGAAAGATTTCACTCCATTCGTCCCCTTCTGCCTCCAGCTAGCCATGTTTCGCAGCAGAATGATGCTGATGAGGAAACTGCACATGGGCCGCTCGCCCTTCTAGCCTGCCTTCTCTCATTTCTGCCTGTTGTCAACTGAATGTACTTCAAGATTTTTACAACGTGCCACTGTTAAGCTGCCTCCTCCTACTGGTGCTAAGAGGGTAACTGTATTTGCGCAGAAATTATGACAAGGATTATACTAAATGAAACCCTACTCCTCTCTTTATGAATGTACAATAGATGGTTCTGTTCGATGTTTTCACAACAGTTCTTTGTCATTAACTGGAATTGCTTTTGCCTTTTTGTTGGAGAAATTATTGAGCTTTATAAATATTGTCTAGAGTTGAAACCAGAGGGATTCTTAATTAACTCTCGACATCACAAAAAATATTGTATATTTTTCTCTGTGCCAATTTGTAAGATATTTTGTAAGTGTATATTTTTCTTAGAAAGTGCAGTGAAGTATTAGTATGTGTGTGTGCGTGTGTGAGTAACCTTTTTTGTGCCTCTGCGGGCAGTGAAAAGGATGTATAATGACAAGCTTTTGGTTTTAAAAACCAAAATATTAAGAAAGAAAAAATGAAAATAAATTTAAAAAGACTACATTTTGTTGCAAGTTTTGTAAGAGGAAACTTATCTTGTTGTGAGAGTGTTGTGTTACCGTGGAAAACACTTATAGGCAAAAAGGAAAAGACAAAAATTGTGAACTATTCGCTGTTTTATAGATTTTCATGTAAATTATTCTTGTATTATTTTATGTTGTATCTGTTGCAAAGGTTTTGAATATTTGTGAACAAGCCTGTATGGTGAAATGTACTATTGGTAACTTGCTGAGTTTTGTAATAATGTTTATGGAGTACATATACAAATTAAAAGGAGATTTTGAATGCTGCCTTTTGTATGTTGTTACACTTCTTCCATCGCTTTACTCTGTTAATGCCTAGATTAAATGTGAACAAAGATGACCGTGGCTGATTTTCCTAGTGCATTTAAGTAAGTATATTTATAAGCTTGTTATATCTACACATTTAATGTGGCATATTCATGTGCTCTCTCTCTCTCTCTGTCTAAAATTATAGCAATGCATGCCTGAATGGTAAATATGACATGAATTAGAGTTTAATGAAATGTTTACCCATTTCAACCGTCATCATTATCATGGTATGTTCTGGTGGAGCATATTAATAACTTCCAGGGATTGAAACTGCTTGTTGTTTTTAATCCCATTATGTTCTTGGTTATTTTATATTTGTATTTTGTTACAAACATCAGTTGGATTCAGTTAGACCAACAGAGAGGCCTTTATTATTGGACCGCTTAGTCTCATTGCTTTATGGGTATATCCTTCCAAATATAGTTTTTCTTCATAGTCCGATTTATATGGAAGACCAGGACTTCCATATAAATTGGACCATTTGTATTTTCCGATCCTCATTGTTTTGCCTGCTTCTGCAACCAATGTTTAGACCAGGTGAGAAGATTAGATGATCTATTAGATACCATTAGAAAAAACGTAATGTAACTTTATCCCAGCTAGAATTTTTTGTTCTAAAAATGTTCTAAAAACATTACCATTGTTCTAACAATGTTTTTAGCGGGTAGTTTTATTTTTGTTCCCAGAACATTCTCTCAAAAGACAGGATAATGTTCTCTAAAAACATTCTAAAAATGTTTATTTATCCCCTAACATTCTAATTAAGATTTAAGCATAAGTTTAGATGTTGATGTCTGTTTCAAAGTAATAGTTTGACAATTGACAATTGACTTGGCAGTGTTGGTCTTTAGCTGCTGTAATCTTTATTGTGGCAAAAACAGCAAGAGGACATGTGGATGACGCTGATTGCTTGCTGATGAATAAGACATCACCACATATGTGGTCTGGTTACATGGTTTCACCCAGTCTAATGTATGGTTTTATTTGGTATTATTTATTAAAGTGACTCAATGGGTCAACAGCCTGAGACCCAGCTAAATTAAAAGCAGATAATTTCAAGAATTCAAGAACATTTTTTCACTTTGTCACACAAACATCATGATTCAGTATATGACTCTCAACAATGGTGACATGCTTCATGCAGCAATGTATTCTGGGTACATCATACAAAACTCATCCATGGCACCCAGAATGCATTGTGGCATGAAGCATCATTTTTGAGATCCATACACTATTTCTTGAGGTATTTGTGTAGCTAAGCATTCTCGATTACAAAGAGGTTCATGAAAAAAGTAATTTATGAAGAATAGACAAAAAATATATGATATAAATCAGCAGGATCCTATGTGTTGCAACACATTTGCTATAGTCACTTGCAGTAAATTAATAGCATATACTATACTCCAGATAAAACCAGTTTATCAGATTGTTACATGATGACATTTTTAACATCAGCAAGTAACCCACATCACCTGATGATGTTTTTAAATTCTCACCTTTTTCACCGTAACAAATATAGTTACAGCAGTTAAACAAAAAGTAACACTGAAAAGACTTATACTGCCTAAGTACTGATCACCATAATGGTGACATCAAACTAAACTATTATTTTCAATAAACCATCAACACCTCTGTTAATCTGTATAAGAACTTTTTTATATTTATGACGGAAATAGTCAATCTTGTTTATAGTGAAAAAAAGTGAAATTGGTAATACTCTTTTTGAAGTTATTTACGCTGGAGTTTGACATCAAACAAAGGTTGGGTTTTCACTTTCAACCAACATTTGACTTCTGAGCCCCGTCTAGTGTGGTGGGTAGCTTTATAAGAATGTTAGAGAATAATGTTCTAACAATGTTATCAATAGACATTTTAGAATGTTTTTGGAGAATGTTATCCTACCTTTTAAAAGAACATTCTGGGAACTAAAATAAAACTTGCCGCTGAAAACATTCCCAGAACATTAAAAATGTCTAGCTGGGATGTGTTAAAATAAAGAAATTAGCATGATTAAAGAACAATTAATCTTCTAAAAGTCTTTCTTCTTACTGTCAGATAAGGGATCTGACATTCAGGCCCTCAAGCTTGGACTATTTTCACCTGAATTTTAAATTAACAGTCATAAAATTGTCTGATGGAACAACTACACTAAACGTTTGTCCTAAGATCCAAAGAATAAACAGAAACAAAAAAGTAAGCTTTCCTGAGACATCAGAACAACGAATGGTAATTTATAAATAAATGTTTTGGAATCTTACAAAGATATTATTAATTAAAATATATGCTATAGTGGTTAATATAAATGATGACCCAAAGATGACAATTCTTTTATTATTTACACCAAAACCTGTATGGCTTTCTTTATCCTGTGGAAGACAAAATAAGATGTTATGAAACTCCACACTATAAGACATTGCCAGGAATTGACACGATTAGAGATCATTAGGCTATTTTACTTGTTTACTTTAATTGTCTTGAAGTCATGGAATCTTGGATCTTGTGTATTCATAGTGAATTTTATCTAGTCATGTCAGAAGTGTGACAAATGAAAACATTCTTCTAGATGATGAATGAATAAAAATAACACATTAGTATGATACCACCTTTTCCAAACACCTAATACAGTGCATGAGAAACAGATGATGGAGATATCGATATATATATATATATATATATATATATATATATATATATATATATATATATGATATATTCCATATAATGTATAAATCTGTGGTTTAGACTATCCATTGAGCCAGGAGTGTAATGTAGCATTGGCCCTGCTTCATTGTTACTGCAGATCTTTAAACATTCCTTAGATGTAAGAGGTGTCTAAATACCATGATCTAACCTCTGGAGTACCACAAGGTTCAGTACTTGGCCCCTTAATCTTCTGAATATCTTCATTGGGCCTACTGATACAGGCACATGGCGATCATCTCTCAAATATGCATAATATACGAAATCTATGAATTGCAAATGATCTTGAACTTGCGCACAACTAAATAGTTTTAGCTCTCTGCCTGGTAAACGATTCCTAATTAATGTCATTAACATTAACAAGATCACCAGTCTTCATCCAAATCCTTTAATTTAGAACAGTGAGCCACAAGAACATCTTATATTTCCAAAAAAACTGCAACAGTAGCCTACTCCAACAGGAAAAAGTGTGTATGTCTGCTCAGACCCTGAAATGATGCTAAGCATTTTTCCACATTAATAAGCTTTTTTACAAATATGAGCGTATTTAAGCATACGCGCATTTTATAAATGAGGCCCGTGATCACACCAGGCCTATCGGTCAACCACAACAACAGCGTGCATCTGGACACCAGTTACACCATCTAGATCAGCCAGGGGTTTCTTATTGACAGATTTGAATATTTTAGTATGCTATATTGTTTCTTTTTCTGTATCTTCTTCTGAAATGTATTAAACCACTGCTAATCTTGGAAATAGCTATTGATTGTGTGTTTGTAAATTAAACATTGTGTTTCACATGTGGACTTTGAACATGGATACTTCCAAATGTCATTATGACTTCCAGTGATGACTTCGGACTATCTGGTACTGGATTTGTATGACAAACGCTTGATTAATTAAAATAATATATTTATTTTTGTGTATTATTTAAGGTAAGATGGGATACTTTTTTACTGAGATCTAAATCTCTAGTCTGTCACATATATCCTACCTGTAAATCAAACACGACTGATAAGACTTTTAAGTTGTATTACAGTTCCGCACACCGGAAGTAGATTCGACGCTGAATAGACGCTTGAGAAAATGAACTCCTGAATAGCTGTCAAGATTAACATTTACAAACATCTACGAGGCAGATACGTAATAGTGACTAGATAAGGCTTCTTCGACACATTTATTAAGGTATTCTTCCGCGGTTTTCCTCATTTCGCGAGTCAGTTGTTACGATCATCGAAATGACGGAGAGTTCGCTGACTACTGGGTGTTTTTATCTCATAGCCGTGCTAACGTAGCGTTAGCTTCGCCTTAGCTTAGCATGAACAACATAGTTGTTCTCTTAGTCCGTGCGAGCGAGCTTAAACCCAGTTTGTGCTCATGCTACAGCTAGCATTAGCTTTACCCTTTTCCTCAGTTCGTGTTTGCGAGAGGTTTGTCGTCACACATTGCGAAATTCACCGCTGATGTTACATTGGTCATATTGCTTTGATGTTTTAGCAGCACGTTAATGACCTGACATTGTTAATTCATGTGCTGTGTTAATTGTATGTGGCATCAAGGACACACGTAAAGGCTGCTTTCCTTCAAATTCTTGAGCTTTAGCCTGTAGCTAGTTTAGCTAACTGATGCCATTTTGTTTTTAGTCTCTGGTTGCAGTCAGCAGGATATATTTGAGAGATCACGATCCAACTCTTAATATTGCGTTACTCTAAAAGATTATTCCAGTCAACGAGCTCTTTCAAGTTTTAACCAGTTTCATTAGCTTCAGGTAACAGTAAAAACACACACCTTTACACATACAGGAACTGTGTGGCCGTGTCATGCCAATATTATTATGTGATAGTGATGGTATCATATAGCTAGTAATGGATGATTGCTATGTTTATGATTATAGATACATGTCATGTACAGTTGAACACAGTGGTTTGTGGTCAGTGTATCTGTGTGTGTGTGGTCTGATTGACACTAACATGTTTCTGCTTCTGTGTTTGTAGTTGTATCTGACAGCTGGACGCAGTGATGGAGGCTCAGGATAATGCAGATCAGTCTGAAACACAGCGCAGAAGACAGCTGGACCGTCTGGACCGAGAAGAGGCCTTCTACCAGTTCGTCAACAATCTCAGCGAAGAAGACTATCGGCTCATGAGAGACAACAACCTGCTTGGCACCCCTGGTAAATCCTTAAATACTTTTATCAAGGTTATAAACCTAACAGAGGTATTTTGGTCATTGCACGTGGTGTAACCGCAGTTTTTTATTTGTTTTGGTTTAAGTGGAGTTGGGTTGTAAATTGAATGGTGATTTCAGGAGTATAAAGGATAATGATACATGAGAGAAGCTGAAGCTATAGATGCTGCTGGGTTTCAGTCAATGTAAAATAACATGACTGCGCTTGATATGAGGTGCTTATCAGAGCAAATATACAAGCTACATGTGATGCCAGCTAAATGATCACAGACTTATTCTCGATGTCTTGGATTTCAGGCGTTCTTTCATTCTGTAGCTCTAAATATCCCTTTTGGGGAACCGAGGGATGAATCGAATCCACAGACTAAAACAACTTCATTTTACAAATCGAGGTTTGATAAATTAAAGTTATCTTTTTTCAGTCTCTCTCTGTGGTGGAAGATTAGAGAGATTTCACAGAATTGCTGTGCTGCTCTTTTCCTTAAAGTGGAAAATACTGTGACTCCTCAAAATGACAAAAACCTCTATACAGCATTCAGTTTCAGTTGGAAATACATCATCATACTGTTGGCTGCAACCTTGGCTCATGAACTTTAATCTTTGAATTAATCAAATTTGTTGTATTCAGACATTTATATTGCACATATGGCAGTTTTTATATCAACATTTTAATGATATAATTACATTCCCCCAGTGTATTATTAAATATAAATATTCAAACAATGTCAGAAAGCAGTTTTTCTTGATGGATTTAGGGCTGAGAAAATTACTGAAAAACTAAATGTGAATTTTCTACAAAATTTCAAATTATATTACAATGTAAAAGGCATAATTTCATTTAGGGGGTAAGAAAAGTTTTTAGCTTCTCTCCTGAGACCATAAGAGGGCTCATCGAGCAAAATACATTGAACAAAATTATAAAACGCAACACTTTTATTTCTGTCCCCATTTTTCATGAGCTGAACTCATAGATCTAAGACTTTTTCTATGTACACCAAAGGCCTGTTTCTCTCAAGTCTTGTTCACAAATCTGTCTAAATCTGTGTAAGTGAGCACTTCTCCTTTGCCGAGATAATCCATCACCTCACAGGTGTGGCATATCAAGATGCTGATTAGACAGCATGATTATTGCACAGGTGTGTTTGGTGGGGTCTGAAAACCAGCAGTGTCTGGTGTGACCACCATTTGCCTCATGCAGTGCAACACATCTTCACATATAGGGTTGGGTATCGTTTGAATTTGATCAATTCCGATTCTGACCGATTTCTAGTTTCGTTTCCAATAAGATAAAAAATCCAATATAAAATAGTCAAACATTTAGTTGTCAAACATGTATTGTCTTTTTACAAAGCATTCTGTTGTAGCTGAATAACATGAGCAAAAACCAACAGTCTACAAAACAATGCACAGATATTTTCTCGCGAACACTCTCTGACACTCCGTCAGACGATCTGTCCTTTTTTTCCTCAATGGATGCGCAACACACCTGTATAATGAACTCGAGGAGCACAAATCGCCGTCGCTTTCTCTCACACTCGCATAGAGAGAGAGATGGGATTGACGTGCTACATCTAAACAATATTATTTGTTGTATTTTCCTTTCAAAATAACGGCGTTCCTATGGAAGACTTCAGCTTTTAAGAACAGCTGGGTTTTCCGGTAGTGGGTGGAGCTAATGCGTGAACTGCAATCTCATTGGTTGGCGCTACCCTATCATCGTCCCTGTTTTGATTTTAGCAAATCAGTTCAAGCGAACACACAAAACCTAATTAATATTCATGAATCCAGCAGCTCATTAATCCTTAGTGTGTTTTATAGTTTTTATTAGTAGGAATCGTATTATCGTCTTATCAGGAGGTTTGTAAGGGTTTTTTTTTCCCCAATATTTTTTTTATTTATTTTTTTTTTTTTTTTTATAACAGAAACACTGAATGACCAAAAACTACAACCAGTCCAGTTAAAATGTTCATTTAAAACGACTAATAATCATTCAAACAAGTTAACTTCTAATTACTAAAGTTCTATTCTTAAATGATACTTGATTATTATAAAGCTTGACTGACTGGCGAGTAAACAAAAATGATTTAAATTAAAATGTAATAAAAAATTTAATTTATTATTATTATTATTATTATTATTAATTACTATTTTTATTAATCATAATTATTGTCCGTAGAGGGTTCTAAGTTATGTAGAAACAACATTGTATCACTATACGTTTAACAGCTCTGGCGTGACGAGACGCGTAAAAACTATGTATTAAAAACGCTGTTCGTTCGTTTGTTGATGGTGTAAAAGTTCGTTTGTCGATGGAGCCGAGATTTCTTTCAGTGATACAGTGTTGAACAGGGGACTTTTCCCCAAGTGTTCCCTCAACCACAAAAAAAAAAAAAAAAAAAAAATACCCTTACACATACAAATACTGGTGAATCCTTTCCTTTGGAATTAAATACAACATCAATGCGTACGAAAACAGTGCAGTGTATCATCTGTTTGGGCTACGGAGTTGAGAGAATGAGTTACTTCAGCAAGAGTCGGCTGTTTCAAAACCTAGTAAGCTGCCTAGATGGGCAGCATTTTTGAGCATCACTGAAAGAGAAAATGTCAGTATTTCATTGAGACTTGAGATTAAATAAACTGCTTAAGTATTGTAGATCTTGTAGTATTAATTTACACATGCAGTTACACGTTGTCGGTTAAAAACAAGAAAGTGGCTGGTAAAAACATTGAGTGGCTGGTAAATTTTGAAAGCGACCAGCCACAGTGGCCGGTGGACTAAAAAGTTAATTTCCATCCCTGGCAGGAATCGTTAAGCAGAATGGAAATGCATACATCTTATCGAATACCGGGTTCTTGGAAATATGGAACCGGTTTTTCGATACCCAACCCTATTCACATAGAGTTGATCAGGTTGTTGTTTGTGGCCTGTCGGATGTTGGTCCATTCCTCTTCAATGGCTGTGTAAAGTTGCTGGATATTGGCAGGAACTGGAACATGCTGTCATATACAGGATCCAGAGCATCCCAAACATGCTCAATGGGTGACCCGTCCGGTGAGTATGCTGGCCATGCAAGAACTGGGCTGTTTTCAGCTTCCAGGAATTGTGTACAGATCCTTACAACATGGGGCTGTGCATTATCATGCTGCAACATGAGGTGATGGTCGTGGATGAATGGCACAACAGTGGGCCTCAGTATCTCGTCACAGTATCTCTGTGCATTCAAAATGCCATCAATAAAATGCATGGTGTTCATTGTCCATTAGGGCTGTGCAAAAAATCGAATTTGATTTTTAGTAGTATATCTTCAGCACGTGCGTTCAGATCAGGGTTGCCAGGTTTTCACAACAAAGTTTTTTGGCAGGGTTGTCTCGGTAAAACTCACATTCGCAGGTGGAGTGGCAGTTACTACACAGAGCCGTTGTTCATGGACAAGCTACACAAAATCGCTTTCAATATCGGCAATGAATCGCCTGCGATTTTAAAATCGATTTTGTGTAGATTGTCAGTGAACTACAGCTCTGTGTAGTAAAGTCCAACCAGTGTTGCCAAGTCTGCAGTTGTTTTAACGTTTAGCAGTAACATGATGTTTAGCCCCTGAAATGCACATTTTACCAAGGGAACCACACCAAAAAAAAAATGTATTTTATCGCCCGGAACGAAACGCGACTGAGCTAGTTTTGAGAAGCAATTGGGCAGGTTTTGTTTTGAAAGCTTGGCAATCCTGATCTGAACGCATGTGCTGGAGATATACTAGGAGCGCCTTTGCTGACTAGATGTGCATGAAAATTTCCTTCGATTTTCGATGAGCCACTTGATCCACAACATTGGGAGTCATCCTTGAAGAGGACACCTCTCCAAAGTGACAGACTGCATCAAATGTGAGCATTTGTCCACTCAAGTCGGTTACGACGACGAGCTGCAGTCAGGTCGAGACCCCGATGAGGATGAAGGGCATGCAGCTTCTCTGAGACGGTTTGTGACAGTTTGTGCAGGAATTCTTTGGTTATGTAAACAGCAGCTGTCCATGTGGCTGGTAACAGCTCTGGTGGACATCCTTGCAGTCAGTATGCCAATTGCACGCTCCCTCAAAACTTGTGACATCTGTGGCATTGTGCTGTGTGATAAAACTGCACATTTTATTGTGGCCAGCCTAAGGTACACCTGTGCAATTATCATCTTGTCTAATCAGGATCTGTATATTAGAACTATCCAGTAACCTAGTTTATAATAGTATTTTTGTCATAGTTTGTGATTTTTATATATATTTTTTAATTTGTTAATTTTCTTTCAAATGAAGCTGTCTATATGTAGTAGATTGCGTTTAACACACAAAAGAGTGATGATCAGGTCAGCACAGAGAAGTTTACAAATTCTACATTGAATAATAAAAAAAAGGTATTCCATAGGTATCAGCAGGGATCGGATCAATTCGGAAAAAATGGTATCGTTGCATCCCTACCTTGATATGCCACACCTGTGAGGTGGATGGATTATCTCTGCAAAGAAGTGCTCACTAACAAAGATTTAGACAGATTTGTGAACAAGATTTGTCTTATAAAATCCATCACCCCATTAAACCGCATAAAAAAAAAAATTTAAATTACATAAAATTGACAATTGAATTTTAATACTGAGAATGTTTTTATCTAAATCTTTTCCATATTGTGTGTATGAAATGGATTTTTTTCATCATCACTGTTTCAGTTTGATATTTTCAGCAGCAACTGATTTTTTATTTTATTCATTGTTCAATTTTGAGAACGCAAGCGCAAGCTATAATAAATATTGAGAGATGCACGCGAGTGCGTTTTAAGCTCCAGAACAAGTTCATCCCTTTGATTTCATTCAGAATTTGTGAAACCATACGGGTCTTTCGATTCCAATTCAGGTTCTTTGGTAAGCAGACATTTTCCAATATAGGTTTGCATTTTATTTGAATTGTTTGCTTTTTGTTTCTGTGATCAGAAACTAATAAACAAACAAACACTTATGAAGACACCCAATCCTTTTATGTCCCAGGAAAGTGGAAAGGAATGTTATTTTGGAGCTTCCTTTAGCCATGCGCCCTGTCAGGAGATGGCATTGAATGGACATTTCTTGTCCTGGTAAGTCTGTAAGTACTGTCCTGTTCTGTTGCTGTTTAATGAGGAGTCTTTTGGACAGCTACTGAATAAAGACTAGACTTCATAAAGTTTGAAAACTCACATCTGATGGTGAAATTCTGCATATCCAACTTCGTCAGAAGAAATGAATCTATTGGAAAGCACCTTGGATATGTTATATAAAAAAATTAACGTGTCGTCATTTGAAATTTCTTGATCTTGTAAACTGTTAAAAACTTTGCCCCTTTTTACACTTGTTATTAATGTAAAATCTCACTTAAACACATTTTAAATTACAGATGTCAATGCACCCAAAAGCATTATGAATGGACTGTGCCCGAATCACTGAAGCCACTTAATATTGCTGCAAATAACCTTGTCATTTTTTTCATGGACTGAACCAATAAAGCATAGTTTTGTGTTCCTGGCTGTTTCTTTTTATTCTGCACTCACAATGTGAAAAATCAATATCTTATTTACCATATAATTATTTTGCTGCATTACATTTGGATCTTGTTTCTATTATTTCTTTTCCCAAAGAAATGATTAACCTTTTTTTTCTACCCTTCGCTTCACTCGTAATACACATCACTGTAACATTGTAGAATTATAAATTATCGATTGAGGTTAAAAAAAAAAAAGAAAAAAGAAATGCACAGTTCATACAGTAAGTGACAGTAACACCTCAAATATGCAAATAAACAATTTTGGCTTAAAAAATGTACAGTGTGAAACCTCAGCTTATGAATATTCAGAAACATTTTGACAGTTCTTCATTAATTGGAAGGTGTTCTTGCAATACTCATACTAAAGTGGTATGACATGTAATGTAATAATACTCATAATTTAGCAAAAGTAAAAGTCAAATAAAAGTCTTTTTGACCATTTAGATTTTGTTCAGTAATCTTAACATGTTCTTTATAACACTACCATGTTTGTTTGTTTTGTTTTTTTTTGCTTAATCAAATGTTTTATGTTATACATTACACTATTTCCAACCTGTTTCTATGTGTATTAACATGCATTCAACAGTTTACTGCAGTTGGATATGCAGTGTTTTGCTTTATTTGTTTTGTGTAAAACAGTTAAATATTTAACCATATCTTGTAAATCAGGATGTTATGTTGTGCCAGCCATGCAATTATTAATAAAAGGATTTGAGTCTTGTTGCTTTCATTTACATTTCACCCTACCAGCCATCATTGGTTGATAAGCTCAGTTGTTTGATTTAGTTGACATTTCCTCTTGAAACAGCGAGTTTGAGTGAAACTTTGTTATAGATTTTGTCACACCAGTGAACTGTGAGGTTGATGTTGCTAGTCAGAGGCAGGTGGTATTAAAGGGAAATGATTCTAGACAGCATTTTATTGGGTGAGCATTTGGAATTTCCCCTCAGTGCGTCAGTTTTTGGTCCTCTGAAAAAAAAGACTACATTTTAAGTGTGCTTCGCTTCTTAAAGTTAATTATGTTGATTATTATTATTATTTAGAGGTCAACTGAATTCTAGATGACCTAAAAACTTAAAGTCATAGAATTCTTATTACAGGGAGTCTTTGAGAGAAGATCAAACCGGAGAGCCATTGAAAATTTTCATGAAAGTAATTGTCCATGTTTGACCGCAATGATCAGTGCATTGGATGGGTCAGCTTGACTACGTTCTTGCAAAATCCCTATTATTTCTCTGAAATCTCAATTCTAACCCATTCGTTTTCTTGGTCAGGTGAAATTACAGCAGATGAACTGTTAAGCCGCCTTCGGCAAGTCAAGCATGGCCCGGAGTCGCCCAGCAATGGTTCCACTGAGGAGAGAAGGGAAGGACCTGCTGGTAAGTCAACTGTTTTCCTTTTTATACAGAATCCATACCTTCTATATGACTTTCCTTGTAATTCAGCCATTTTAACAATTTCTTAAATTATCTTGTCATTCCCAGCAACAGAGATGGAGGGCACTGAGGAAAACCCCAGTGGGGAGAGCCTTCTTGACTGGCTCAACACTGTACGACAGACAGGGAATACAACAAGGAGCGGATACCGGGGTAACCAGTCATGGCGGGCCGTAAGCCAAACCAATCCCAACAGCGGTGATTTCCGCTTCAGCTTGGAGATCAATGTCAATCGCAACATAGCAGAGCAGCAAACGCAGACGGAAAGGCTAGAAGGGGGCCAGGAAAGACCAGATGTCCCTGTGTCTGAGCCAGAGAGTCTTATGGAGACCGCAGAGGTTGTTGAGGAGCCAGTGGTGGAGGAGCTTGCAGTTATAGTAGAGCCAGAGCTCCCAGTTCCTATCACCCTGATTCAAAACACGGAAGTAATTGCACCAAGTCCACCAACTCCAGTTCCCCCAACATTGCCCCCAGTAGAGCAACCACGCAGGGGTCAAATAAGGGCTCGCAGTAGAAGCCCAGAGCAGCGACGGACAAGGGCTCGCACTGCAAGAGGTCACTCGCCGCTCAACCTCGAAAGATTGGACGGACTTCCACCTACTCAGCACGGCCTGCCTTCTCGCAGTCCTGAGATCCTTCCAGAGCCCCAGGTCGAGGGAAGCTCAAGGACTCGGCAGTTGTTTTTGTCTAGACAGAGTACTGTGGAAACGGAAAGTCAAGAATCGGAAGCCGCTCCCGAGTTACCCGGAGCACCGCAGGAGAGGGAGGCAACTGCTGGAGAAGCAGGAGCCTCAGGTCGTCGTCCTCCAACCATAATGCTGGATTTACAGGTGCGCAGGGTGCGTCCCGGAGAGTACCGTCAGAGAGACAGCATCGCTAACCGAACCAGGTCGCGTTCACAGCCCTCCAACAACACTTTATTATATGAGACTGAGCGTGGGGGTTTCCGCCGGACCTTCTCCCGTTCGGAGCGGGCAGGAGTGAGAACGTACGTCAGCACTATCCGCATTCCCATTCGCAGGATCTCGGACACTGGACTCGGGGAAGCCACATCTATGGCTCTACAGTCTATGATTCGGCAGATCATGACTGGCTTCGGTGAACTTAGCTACTTTATGGACTCGGACTATCCAGAATCGAACCGTGAAGACAGCCCAGCTGCAGACCTCGCTGATGGACTGGGTAACCCTGATGCTTCCACCGGAGCCGCTGCAGGGGAACCCGACTCCTACCTTCCTGGGAATGGAGGCTCTAACCAGAGTGGTGTAGAGGCACGGACAGAGGAGAGGGAAGTGGATGGTGGGGCGTCTAATGCCAGCAGTCCTCAGGAGAACCGAGGCAGACAGCGGGCGCCCATTAGCTTGGATGAAACCGGATCTCTGCCCTTTCTGCGACTTGCGCACTTCTTTTTGCTCAATGAGGAAGATGATGACCAGCCCAGAGGTCTCACCAAAGAGCAGATTGACAACCTGTCCATGCGAACCTTCGGCGAGAGCGATGCTCTCAAAACCTGCAGCGTCTGCATCACAGAGTATGCTGAAGGCAACAAATTAAGAAAGCTGCCCTGCTCTCACGAATACCACGTGCACTGTATCGACCGCTGGCTTTCAGAGAACTCGACCTGCCCTATTTGCCGAAGGGCGGTTCTGGTTTCCACAAACCGCGAGAGTGTTGTCTAGCCAAAGTTGGTTTTGTGACACTGCGATATCACTTTCTCCCTTCCCTTTACATTTATTAACTACACATGTGAGAACTCAAATTGAGCCCCCCCCCCCCATACATCCTATAAGTAACCATGAATACGTTTTAATAGATTTGCTGGTTTACCCCAATTTACACATCAATGTATTTTGAACCAACTTTCAATGGAATAACAGTGGTGCAAGATGGAGCCCTGATCATTTACTTTTACTGAACATCAACATTCAGCAAAATTATAGGTTGAGAGGCAATATATAGTAGTACATACACTTTCATACTGAAAGAGAGATTGGAGTTGTACTTTCATGTGTTTCGTATCAATTATAACAAAGTTTGTGTTTTTATAAAAATGAATAATTTGAGCATCACGAATAGCATTAAGGATCAAGAAAAGTGTAATCTGCTCATGCACAAATACATTTAAATTGGAAAACTCATTGAAACTGTTGCATCTAACATGATCTTGATTTCATACAGTGTTGGTATGAAAGCAGAATGTGTGATGTACCAGTTGCACCGTTACCATAAAGACTAAATACAGGAAAATAGTAGTAAATTTCACAGTACCTCAAAGTGAATTCATCATCCTTTATAGAATAGACTTTGATTTGGCTTCCGAAGGTTTTGAAAAACATTTGGCCAGATACATTTTACAGTTACAAACACATAAGGCTGTAAATATGCTCCATGGACACATCAGGTTGTATTTCTGCCCGTCTTCCCAAATGACGATGATGCATCAGTTGGCTGACTCAAATCTACTTCATATATATCTTGGCTACGTATAGGCAATGTTGTGCAATGCTAATAAGGAAAATGTAAAGGACGTTTTTGACATTGACTTGTATGTTGTAGTCTGTAAATATTAATGTTTAAAATGAAGACTTAAATGGAAGTTTTTCTAACGGTTCTGTACATTTAAGAATAGCATTGTTTATCTTACTCCGAGGAGGAAATTATTTTTCTCATTATGTGATGGTTGGTTCATATGGGAGTTAAAGTCCTTTAGTCCCATGCTAGAAAAACAAATGCAGTGTTATTTAGAAACAATAGATGAAATATCTGTCTATATTGTTTCTGTGTTGACTTGGGATGCATAATGTTCTCCACCATGAGTTACGTCAACATTTCATGTATCATAAGCAAGCCAACCATTGTTAAAAATGCATATTCTAATGTTCAGAGGTCATGTATTATAAGAGCGAGTTACTAGATAGAATTTCTTAATTTTTTTCAGCATCATATTTATAGCTTATATTTTGAGTCATCTTTTGACTAGCTTCCAGTTTGCTGTGTTTAAACTGAATAAAATGGTTTCCTCACTTGACCGTTTCTCTGTGGCCTCGCCATCACGTTTAATGCTGCTGTGGAATAAAGGAGCTTACAGTGAATCACACAGCCTAATGCTATCACTCAGTCTAATTCAGCAATACATAATATGCTGTGAAAGTTTTTTTTTTTTTTTTTTTTTTTTGTTCTGCACATTCTGGTTCAAGGTTTGTATTTACCAATAATATTGGTTTTCCACAAATGTTCAGCAGCATTCTGAATTCTGTTTGGATTCTTTAGGTGACAATTGCGTGTATCACACCAGTGCTTGCTGCACAAAGACTTTGCACACTTTCTGCTTTCTGCTCAGATGAACTACTAAATATTGATCAGTCTGTTCTGGCTTCATCAAGCCATAATGTTATTTGTATATTACAATAAAAAAAAAACATGTACAGAAACATGACTGCGATAGTGTGTTTTGAAAAAAGCAAGTTTGCATATTTGCACATTTTTTTTAATTTTTGATAGTGATTTTGTGCTATATATATATATATATATATATATATATATATATATATATATATACATATATATATATATATACTGTTTACAGTTTTTTCAAGCACTAATATAAGTATGGTAAAGATTTGGTAATCATGAACCTAAGATGATTTGTTCATTAAACTAATTCATCTGTTAAAAATGACTATCGAAGTATCACTATTTCAAAATGCAATTTGCAAATGACTCTTATTCCATCACAATAATCTGTCAATTGAAAAGACTGCTCAAAATAACTAATTGTTGTATTAATCTTAAAGCATAGTTTTCTGGAAACAGATGAACAATATTATATATGTAGATCATGAAACTTTGAGGATGAGATCAGTTGACACCAGATACCATGAAACATGAACTAACTCGACTGCATTATCTGGATGTGATATTTCATCATCAGTGTTCATCACACACAGTTTATATGGTCCTAAATATCACTTTTCAGACCAAATTTTCAAATCTGAAATACCTTTATGTGTTCTGGCCCTTGTAATGAGAAGTCCACAAGTGCTGATGAAAATATAAAGTTATATATACATATATATATATATATATACCAAAATGTATTTAGACACTTTCAACAATTCTCACATTATCACAGTTTATTTGCTCCAGTTTAGAAAATGGTAATACAATATGAGAAGTCAAGAGTTAAACTGTGTCAGAAGACTTAATCTTGATCATGTCAGATAACTTTGATAGAATGGATTGGGTTGAATAGCAGCCAGCTGTTAAATTTAGCTCAACCAGTTACCAAGCAATGCTTCATTTTGTTAAGATCTCATTAGAAATTAAAGAAAAAACACTTAAGCAAAACATGGTCAGGTCAAAGTGCTCCCAAACTTTGATCAGTTTTATTGCTAGACCACTGTATAAAGAATGTTTGGGTATAATACTGTATGTCACAGTTCACTTTATTTAGTTATCCTCACACCTGTAAATGAACTACAGTGTCCTGCACCCACTAGTAGAATGAAATATAAAAAAAATTATCTATAGCTACATATATATATATATATATATATATATATATATATATATATATATATATATATATATATATATATATATAAACAAAATGAAGAAAAAAAGGGTGATGTGTTTCTATTCATTGTGACGTGATCCAAGGTTCAAGTAAAGGAAAATCAGACTGAAAGCCATTCTCTGTTTTGCAAAAGCTTTACAGGTTTCTTTTCTTTCTTTCTTTCTTTCTTTCTTTCTTTCTTTCTTTCTTTCTTTCTTTCTTTCTTTCTTTCATTTTCTTTCTTCTTGATATTATGTTGCCAAGGCTTTACAGTGATGAATGATGTCTTGCTTGTATGATCAACCAGTGTTGGTATCTGACTAAATTATGATTAACAGTTGGAAAAACAATGCAGTGATCGCGCAGGGGCCTCATGCTCGCACACAACATTTTTGATACCTTAACTTTGCAGCCTGTTCATTATCAAAATATAATACATATAAATAAACATATAAAAGTTACAATGCTCAATTGAAATAGAACGTTGTTGCATGCAGTGTGACCAGAGCATCAGGGAAGGAAGGGAAGGGCATCCGTACCTGACCTCTGCAGAAGCATCCAATTGCACCAAGTCTGGCTAGACAGACAGAAGCACGCAGCCAATGCCAGGTAAGGTCCAGCCCCCTTACCTAGGGGTATTATAATGGTTGCAGTGCTGCTCTTCTCCAGTTGACATTCGTTCTCGCGATCTCTGCATTTACACAGTTCGGTTGGATTACGCTGCTCACCTTTGTGTCTTCAAGAGGACATATCGATTGATAAGCCTTCGCCAGACGTGACTGTCGTCTTCTCAGCCTTCTGCTGTGTTCTGCATTCAGAGCTGCCCGCGCTCTCGTCGTTTTCACCTGCTCCCACGGCTGCCCACCACGGATTTTCCGATTTCTTCTCTGGTATGTCGCTTTCTAAACCTACCGCTTCTCCTGGGAATAGCACAGGCCTGCCCGGCAGTGTGTGGAGCGCTAATCGCTGCTAAGAACCTTCACCCGTTCTGCGTGGTTTGCTTGGGCCTTAAACACGCTCAAGAAGCCTTGGAGAACCCAAAAAATTGCAGTCATTGCTCTATGCTGCCCAGAAAGCTTTTACGACGGCGTCTTAAAGTAGCAGCGACCCAGTGCGCCGAGCTCGGTTTTTCTGACTCAGATGGGGGACACGGTGATGACAACGCGCTACCGGGGGACTCCCGGGCTCCTCCTCACTTGTTTGGGCTGACCAGCCCAATCCCGCATTCCCCAAAGAGGACATCTTCACGGGCAACCTCATGCTCGCCGACGGACCGGCCGGTTCCGGCGTTGAGGATGATGCGGCCCTTCTCGGGGTCTCATCCCGCCCTCTGGCGTTCCCCAGGCAAGTGGCCACGCAGCCCTGCCTCAGTCCATCCTCCTGGAAGTGTGATTGGCCAACATTGAGTAGCCGGCTCCACAGAGCGTCACCGACCAGGAGAGGGATATTTACGACGGAAAAGTGTTGGGACCTCCTCCCGGTCCGAGGAAACAACTCTTCACCGTCCTTCCAGCGTGCGCTAAGCATATGAGGCACAATTGGAGCGACCCGCTCGACTTCAAACACGGCCTTTCGGGCCTTGAAGTAAAGGATATGGCAGCTCATGGTATGGGTGACCCCCCCGCTATCGAGCCTTCCATCGCCAGGCACCTTAACCCCGCTCAGGGCAGGCTGCTCGCTCCCCCTAAACCGGTCTTGCCCAACAAGATGGACCGTTTTTCTGCCTCAGTTCACCATGCCGCATACAAGTCCTCGGCCTTGGCTGTCAGGGCCCTGAACGTCTCGTCTCTCCTCTCCCCTTACCAGGTGGAGATTTTGGATGAATTAGGGCAACAGCTAGAAAAAGGAACTCCTTCTCTTCCCTTGTGGAAGGAGATCCTTACGGTGAACGGCCTCGTCCTTCGTAACGCTCGGCAGGCCGTCCAAGCCTCCGGGTGCTCTATGGCGCTTTCTGTGGTGGGAGAGCGCGCGCTCTGGCTTAACCTGTCGGGCCTTCCTGACAGTGAGAAGCGGCGCATCGCGGGCGTGTCGGTTGAGCCCGGCCGGGCTCTTTTCAGCCCCGCAGTCGCATTGATGCAACAACGGTGTGACGACAAAAAGGAGGACGAGGCCTTCAAGTTATGTCTTCCTAGGAAGGCGGCCCCACGCCAGGCACTCCCTGCACGTTTGCCAACACTCCTGCCATGGGACGACACTTCCACCAGGGCAAGGAAAGGCCCCGCAACAAACCCCCACCACGGCAGAATAACCCACCGCCTGCTAAGCACTGGGGAAAATTGATTCCCGCCGCGGCTGGAAGACCATCTAACCCTACTCCGATCGACACAAAACATAAGCGGCCTGCCTGATGTTCAGTTGATGGGGACATCGAGTCCGCGTTCATGGGCCGCGAGCCCTTCGGACTCTCTTCCTGTCCCAGGACCCCCGTTCAAAAGACGCAGGGTCGCCCGTGGATGGATCGGTTCCTCTCCGTTCGAGTACAAGTTCGGGGAACCAGGTCCGGCCGGGCCAAAAAGGCGCAACCATGAGGACCTGCTCCTCATCCTCCCTGATCTTGCACAACGTCTGTGCAAGAAGGCTCACTGGGGGAAACACATACTTGCGCAGGCCCAGCGGCCAGCTGTTTGCCAGGGCATCCGTGCCAAGGGTGCCCTCGGTCAGGGAGTAAAACAACTGGCAGTGGGAATTTTCTGGAGAGGCAAACAGGTCTACCTGAGTGTCTCCGAAGTGTTCCCAAATCAGCTGAACCGACTGGGGGTGGAGTCTCCATTCCCCGGGGCGAGACTGCTGTCGTGAGAGTTCGTCGGCTGCACGATTGAGCCTGCCTGGAATGTGAATGGCACGAAGTGACCTCAGATGCTTGTGACTCCACAGGAGGAGATGGCGAGCGAGTTGCGACATGCGGCGGGAGCGTAGACCACCCTGATGGTTGATGTACGCTACGGTCACAGTGTTGTCCGTACGGACCAGAACGTGCTTGTCCTTCAGCAGGGCCCTGAAGCGGTGCAGAGCAAGACGTACTGCTAGCAACTCGAGGCAATTGACATGCCACTGAAGTCAGGGTCCTGTCCAGGAGCCTGACGCAGCATGCCCGTTGCACATGGCACCCCAGCCCATGGCAGAGGCATCTGTTGACACAACAACATGTCTGGACACCGGTTCTAGGGGCACGCCGGCCCGTAGAAACGAGGGGTCCAACCACGGGGTGAAGTATCAGCGGCAGGCCGGAGTGATGGTCACTCGGAGCGTGCCCTGTTGCCATGCCCATCTCGGGATTCGGTCGTGAAGCCAGTGCTGAAACGGTCTCATATGGAGTAGCCCGAGCGGTATGACTGCCGCCGCGGATGCCATATGCCCCAGGAGCCTCTGAAACAGTTTCAGTGGAACCGCTCTCTTGTCCTCAAATTGTCTCAGGCAATTCAGCAGTGACTGCACGCGCTCGTTTGTAAGCTGCGCGAACATGGCGACAGAGTCTATTTCCATTCCGAGAAAAGAGATCCTCTGCACAGGGGAGAGTTTGCTCTTTTCCCAGTTGACCTGAAGACCCAGTCGGGCGAGGTGTCTGAGCACCAGATCCCTGTGCTCGCACAACCGCTATCGAGAGTGAGCTAGGATCAGCCAGTCATTGAGGTAGTTGAGGATACGGACACCTTGTTCCCTGAGAGGAGCCAGGGCTCCCTCCGCGACCTTCGTAAAGACGCGGGGAGAGAGGGCCAACCCGAATGGGAGAACCTTGTACTGATATGCCTGCCCAAAGCAAACTGAAGAAACGGTCTGTGTAGAGGAAGAATGGAGACATGAAAGTACGCGTCCTTCAGGTCGATCGCTGCAAACCAATCCATCAGACGAATGCATTCGAAAATGCGCTTGGGCGTTAGCATCTTAAACGGGAGTCTGTGAAGAGCTCGGTTCAAGGCACGCAGGTCCAGGATTGGCCGTAACCCACCTGTCTTCTTGGGTACTATGAAGTAAGGGCTGTAAAAGCCGGACTTCATGTCGGCTGGAGGGACCGGCTCTATAGCACCCTTTGCCAGCAGGGTCGCGACCTCCGTGTGCATGACAGGGGCATCTTTGCCCACCATCGTCGCGTTGACACCCCGAAACCTGGGGGGACGCCGGGTGAACTGAATCGCGTAGCCGAGCCTGAGCGTCCGGATGAGCCAGCGGGAAGGCCTGGGGAGCTCTAGCCAGGCTCCCAGGAACCGAACCAGCGGGGTCAAGGGGACTACAGGCGTACCCACAATGGGGCAGCGTGATGGAGCAGACAGCCCCGGCAAGGGAGGCATAGCGTCCCTTAGCTGGGGCGGAGTGCGGGCACTCGTCTGACTCCAAGTGGCAAAGAGGGCATGAGAAGGCGAAGCGTTCTTGAGCCGTCTTTGCATGGAAACTGGCAAGGGGAGAGGGGAACGAGAGCGGCGAGGAAGCACGTCGCCAGCTGTCGTTCGTGGCCTTTTGGGACCCGGAGGTAGAGGAAACAGCTCTTTTAGTGAAGGTTTGGTTACCACCGGCCGCGGGGCCAGTGGCGGAACAAAAAGAAAACGAGAAAAAGGATTCTCCCCCGGCCCTCCTCCGGGGGAAGGAGTGGTCCTGCTACCATTTCCTGATGAGCTGACGTCTCCAACTCCGGGTCGCCCGTCTCAGGAACGCCGCTTGGCCTGAGGGCCATCTCCTCGCTGCGGGTGAAGGCTGCTGCTGTGGCCGAGCGGGAGTGGAGGAGGCCGCAGGGGGCGCCCTGGGCGACGAGCAGGCTGAGGTTGCGCCGGTGGCGGGGTGGAAGCAGCAGTGGGCCGCCGGGGCAAGATGTGTCTGATGGCCTCAGACTGCTTCTGGGTGGCAGAGAACTGCTGGGCAAAGCTCTCTACCGCGTCGCCGAAGAGGCCCTCCTGGGAGACCGGGGAGTTGAGGAGCTGAGCCCGATCAGACTCCCTCATGTCTGCCAGGTTCAGCCATAGGTGGCGCTCCTGGACCACCAAAGTGGACATCACCTGACCCAAGGAGCGCGCAGTGACCTTCGTCGCCCGGAGAGCGAGGTCGGTAGCAGTGCGCGCCTCCTGAAAAACCCCTGGGTCATCACCGCCCTCGTGCAGCTGCTGGAGCAGCTTGGCCTGATAGACCTGAAGTGAGGCCATGGCATGCAGGGCAGAAGCGGCCTGGCCCGCAGCTCTGTAAGCCTTGGCCACAAGCGTGGATGAGAACTTACAGGCCTTGGAGGGCAGCTTGGGACCACCACGCCAAGCGGAGGCGCTCTGTGGACATAGTTGCATCGCAATAGAATGCTCCACCGGGGGAATCCCAGCATACCCCTTAGCCGCCCCGACATCGAGGGCAATGAAGGCGGAGGAAGAACCAGAATGGTTTCAGGCAGTTAAAGGTGCCTTCCATGAACTAGTTACTTCCTGGTGCACTTCCGAGAAGAAAGGAACCAGAGGGGGGTGCTTGCGATCCGCATGAGCAGCCCCCAGGAACCAATCATCCAGCCTCGAGGGCTCGGAACAGGATGGAGGATTCCACTCAAGCCCGATGCTCTCCGCTGCCCGGGAAAGCACGGCCGTCAGCTCGGGATCAGACTCGGACAACGCTGGCACTCCCGAGGGAGGCAACGCAGCCGAACCTCATCTCCCGAGGACTCAAGCCCGCCTTGTGATGCGGCGATCGACATACGGTCCTCTTCGCGAGCTCCGAATGAGATGTCAGGAGCCTGAGAGGGTCCAGCAAACTCATCCGGGAACTCGACCGGCTGCGCCGTATGTGAGGGGGGTGTGGCCCGAGGAGGTTCGCCCGTCGGGGAAGCCCACACGGTAACCCTCAGATCACCCTGGCCACCAGCCGAAGTAGCTCTCTTACGAGAAGAAGAGCTAGAACGGGGTGTGGCAGAGGGGACTCCATACCTTTTAAGGTAATCGAGTCTCGATCTCAACGCCGAGATGGTCATGTCCCCGCAATGAGAACATGAGCCATCCACGAACACAGTCTCAGCATGCTGGAAGCCCAGACATGTGACACAGTGATCGTGACCGTCACGAGGAGCGATATATGGACCGCATCCAGAAACACACGCGCGAAATGACATCTTTAAAAAGACACAAATCGGCCCGTAACTCTTTTGTGAGAGAAATTGTCTCTTTTAGAGGTGTTGAAGTGCTCAGGGGAACGCGGGAGCTGTCGCAGGAAACCCAGACGAACCGCTGAATCACGCCGTCACACCAACACCACAGCTCTTGCTTGTAAACACTCCGGTGATTGCAGCAAGCGATGTGCTTGGCTCCGAAGCGAAAGCTTGAATGCGAGTTGCTCGCGTTGCTCCTTATATACCCGCTCTGCGGGGCAGAGCTCGCGATGCAAATTCCGCAGACCAAGGTACTTTGTGTACCATTGGCTCGTTTTGTACCACTCGAAGGTGATTGGGCTCTCCGAACGTGACCGACTGAAAGGGAACTTTATCGTAATAACTCATAATAATGAGAAACTTAATCCAAAAAAAGAAAAAAAGAGTGAAGGCACACTAGGGACATCTGTTGGTCAAAGCCATACAGGAACACTACAAACATTGCTTGTTCTGTAATCTAAAGTGTATAATGCTATAATCTGACATTAAATAGCGATTTCAGATATATTATCTGCATGTAGTCTTTTGTCAGTTTGTAACAGTGTTACTCTGCCAGATAGTTATGGCTTCAAACATTCCAGACTAACATTTCAGTTCAGAAATCCAGGCATTTTATGAAGAAATGAAAGACATTACACATACTGTATAAACTTAATTTAAAGATGTTTATTTCTATGATTTACTAGTTTTATTAGCTGTCTCTTTCATGCATCACATGCATACAAAGTTTTTTATTATTATGAGAAAGTTTGTCATTATTATGAGAAACTAAGACATTCGTTTGAGAAACTAAGTTAGTATTACTAGAAATGTTTTCATTATTACGAGAATGTTTCTCATTATTACTTTCTCATACTCAGAATTCATGCTGTGCATTTAATCCATCCAAAGTGCACACACACACACAGAGCACTGAACACACACACACACCGTGAACAGTGGTTATCATTTATTCTGCGGCGTCTGGGGAGCAGTTAGGGGTCCGGTGCCTTGCTCAAGGGCACCTCAGTCGTGGTATTGCCGGCCCTAGACTCGAACCCTCAACCCTAGGGTTAGTAGGCAACCTCTCTAACCATTAGGCAACAACTTCCCCACAATTTTTATTGACTTAGTTTGTCATAATAATGTGAAACTTTCCAATAATAATCAGAACATTTCTTATAATATCGTCTTAGGTTCTTGTAATGAGAAACTTTCTCGAAATAATAAAAAATTCTTAATTGACACAAGCTAGTTGGCTACAGAAAATTGGTTTAAATAAGGTATCAATCAAAAGGGCAGAGGTCAGCAGCCATTGTAACATCAATGTTTATTTTGCCTTTGCAGCCAGATAAAAGGTATTCATCAGAATGCGCTGAATCCCCCGGCTAATCTGAAATGATACTACTACATTCTGTGGATGTTTATCAACATATGAATGTGTTATGAACTAATTATTTCACTGAATTGGATAGTCTGGGCCCTTTACAGTGCAACTACACCATTATTATTGGAATGGAATGGATTATTGGACTAACAAGAGGCTTCATAGGTGAGTTTCTTCAGTTGTGTTATTGTGTTTCTAGTTGTTGATGGTCTGACAAAGACACTGATTGTACCTGCTGTGTTTATTGTATCTTAAAGTTGTTTATATTATTCACAATCGCTATTTAATGTCAGATTATAGCATTATACACTTTAGATTACAGAACAAGCAATGTTTGCGATGTTCCTGGATGGCTTTGACCAACAGATGTCCCTAGCGTGCCTTCATTCTTGTGTTGTGCATGCGTAGATTAAGTTTTTTCTTTGTGGATTAACTCATTATTTCAAGAAAGATTCTCATTATTATAAAAGTGAAAGTGACATGCAGCCAAGTATGGTGACCCATAGGGGAAAGTGGGGTGAGTTGTGCCAGTTTTTACTCAAAGTGACTTTAAAGTGAGGCCATGACAGTAATCTCTTTCACTTTAGAATGTACATATATTTCAGGATGTGGTGCATCCCTGAGAACAATAACTTTGGATCTGAAATAAATTGTTTCAGAAATATAGCTTTTGGGAAAAAAGTGGTCTTGTGGCACAACTTGCCCCTGGTGCGGGGTAAGTTGTGCCTTTTGGGAGAATACGTTGGGGTAAATAGTGCCAATGATTTCTGAAGCAAAACAGAACATTTTAATGTTATGAACTGTAATGCTATATGAAAGCAAGACAAAAAAGGTTTATTCATATATTGTCATCCTATTAAACTGTTGGAATAAGACATATTTTGTTGTCAATGCCACTTGACAATGCTTCAGGGGAATATAAACTGGGGTGTGGGTAGTTTCTTGAGCTCATCACCTTCAGGGATAACCCCTTTACTATTTTCTTTAAATGTGTGTGTGTGTGTGTGTGTGTGTGTGTGTGTGAGAGAGAGAGAGAGACAGAGAGAGATAGAGAGAGAGAATATGTACTTTTCTTGGCGAGCATGATTTCACCAAGTAAAACATGTTCCTGGATCAACATCCTTGTTGATCCAGGAACAACTTTGCAATCAACCAATCAGAAGTAAGATATAACTTTTTTGTCGGTCTTCCGTTTCTAAGTGCGTGGCATAATGGGTTTTTATCTAAAATGAAGAATGCCACATAGTTTAAGTGCTAAAATGCAATAGTGCAATGTACAATTACAAATTAATAATGTGTTGAAAATAATCATAAGTGGAGGTGAGTAGTGCCACTGGCACAATTTAACACAGACCCTTTGGCACAAATCACCCCATACCCAAAAATTAGAAAAACTAGCATGATCCAGCAGTTAAGAGCTAACATCATGCTAACTGTATAGACTCATTGTGTAGCCTGGTAAAGCACTAAAACATGTGTGAAATGTTTTCAAACTTTTCTAGAATTGTTCAGACGCTACAATCAAAAAACCTTGATCATAGAAATGTTACTTTTAAAGGGAAAAAAAAAACAGTTTTTTGAGATAAAATGTGATTACCTCTCATGCCATGTGTCTCTCTTATTTGGAGGATGAGTAAAATGGATGGCTTTTTAAAATTATGTGGTCACATGACCAATTTCTTCAATGGTTTTCCAGAAACAAGGGGTGGAACTACTTCCCCCCTGGCACAAATCACCCCACTCTCCCCTACTCAGAATTCGTGCTCTGCATTTAACCCATCCAAAGTGCACACACACAGCAGTGAATACACACACACACACACTGTGAACACATTCCCGGAGAAGTGGGCATATGGCATATGGCATGGATTAAATGGCAACGTTTTAAACGCTAAAACAGCTTGCGGTAGTGGGCAACCAATTATGCCTGTAGGAGCCATTTCACCTTCTCTGGATGGGTTAATATTGCTATTATTATTCTAGCCACTGGGTGGGAGTGTTGCACTATGAAAGTGAAGTGACATTCAGCCAAGTATGGTGACCCATACTCAGAATTTGTGCTCTGCATTTAACCCAGCCATTTATGCTGCGGCGCCCGGGGAGCAGTTGGGGGTTCGATGCCTTGCTCAAGGGCACCTAAGTCGTGGTATTGAAGGTGGAGAGAGAGCTGTTCATGCACTCCCCCCCACACACAATTCCGTCCGGCCCGAGACTAGAACCCACAACCCTTCGATTGGGAGTCCAACCCTCTAACCATTAGGCCACAACTTCCCCCGTGTGTGACACGTCACTGCGAGGTAGATATATTTACAGGTGTTGCAATTAGTTAGGAAAGGGTGTGGATGGCGAGGAAAATACGGTTCTTACTGTAGCCGTGAGCACTCAGGTTACCAACAGCACGACAGCATTTCCAATATTCAGCATTGGGTGAAATATCATTTTATTTAAATTATCCCTTTTTTTACTTTCATAATAAACGCGAACACCACTCAAAGAGAGCTAATGTTTGGACTCAGAATTTTCTGCTACGTGTTTAGAACACCATGCCATCTATGCCGAAGCTTATAGGATAGCCTCAACAATGCCGTTGCACCCGGGGAGCAGTGCTTTGCTTAAGGGCACCTCAGCCGTGGTATTACCGGCCCAAGACTCGAACCCCCAACCCTAGGAGTCAAACTCTCTAACCACTAGGCCACAACTTTTTATTCAACAATATTATAAGTAAGTTTCTCAATATAACGAGATACTAAGTCATAATTATGAGAAAGTTTCTAATTTTATGACTTACAGAATCATATTTTTCTCAATTGTGATGGGAACGGGCTTCCATATTTTTAAGCCATGCAAAAAAAAAAAAGATGAAAAAAATAATAAATAAAGAAAAAAATTTCTCGTTTTAGTAAATTGTTAAAGTATTTAGTTTAATAAAATCAACAAATGAATTATTATATCGTGTGCACAATTTACTTAAAAGGAGGAAACAAGTCAGTAGTCTGTGTGCACGATTTAGTAAAAGGAAGAACAAATTATATTGTGTGCCATTTTTTTTTAATATAATTACAATTGTTATTTTTTTCCTGCATGTCATGTGTGCAGTTCGAAGTAACTTTAATTGTAAAAATAACCACTTTGATTACATTGCGGCTGTCTTAGTGTTAGTGTTTATGACTAATGAAATGTGAGGAAAAAATAAAAGAAAAAAGGAACACTGCAGTTTTATTCTATTTTTTTTACTCTTTATTTTGTAGCTATTTCTCTTTGACTTAAGAATGAAATCTCTTTTTTTACTGGTAACCACTAAAGCAGCAGTGATTGGCTGAGCTCGACCAGCGCTGAGAAAAGTAACAGGTTTCACGGGACGACCGTCAACATGTCCCTCAGTAGCTGGATGGTCATTTACAGTAGCATAACGACACCGATAAACTTTGACAGACTGTGAATTAAAAATGCATTGATTTTAAACATGATAATTGTCATTTAGAGAATCATATTTGAATAACTAGCCATCTTCCGGAGCGCTTAGCGCCGCCCATGCTTTAATAGTTTTCTCTGTTTCTGTGATATATGTGGCTCTTGATGGCGGCTGTAATAGAGTGATTACGGCAGGTGACTAGCGCTCATCAGTCTCCAGTTAGACGTGTTTCTGTGATTGTGTGGGTTCAGACAGGTCAGCACAGGTGATAACATGGCTCTCCGCGTATGCAGCACTTTTCTCCGTTCTTACTCGACTCACGGCAAGGTAACAACGTCTCTCTCTCTCTCTCTCCCTAGTTTTATAGTGCATGTTAAAATGTAAAACTATTATAGAAAAGTATTGTATAAAGTTACTACTTGCAGGGTTATAGTGTTTCATTACTTAAAAAATGTGAGCGATATTTCCTGGAAGCGAATTTATGAATCGTACTATGATAAAGGCTTGGCTTATGAATATTAATTAGGGGACTTGACGGTGATTGGCTCAAAGGCAGACGTCTGTTAGACTTCACCTGGGCTAGGAGACGTTGTTGTTAATATTCATGAGATAAATATTTCTGTAATTTCATTTCCTGGAAAATATTATTGGCAGTGGTACACACAACTTTCCATATATCTTAGAAAATGCTTTAAGACGGATAATTAGACACACATTCAGTCAGAAAGTTTGGAATAATTAAGATATTGTTATGCTTTTGATGTTTATTCTTATGTTTACCAGTAATGCATTAAAAAAATACAGCAAAACTATAATATTGTGAAATGTTATTACAATTTTAAAATAACAGTTTTCTATGTTATATCTGTTCAAATATAACTGATTGAAGCTGTATTTTCAGCATTTACTCCAGTCTTTGATCCTTCAGAAATAATATTTCTTATTATTATCAGTTGAAAACTGCATATTATTATTATTATTATTTATTTTTTTGTGTGGAAAACTTGATGCATGATTAGAAAGTTCAATGAACAGCATTTACTTGAAATAAAAATCTATTTTTATTAATAAAAATGGAATTATCAATATCTTTACTTTCACTTTTGATCAATTCAATGCATCCTTGCTGAATAAATGCATCTTAAAAAATATCTTACTTTGGAGTAGTAGTGTAAGAATCAGAAGTATTGATTATAAGAATAATGATTCTTATGTTGATTATAAGAATCAAAATGACAAGTATGCAATCCTACAATTGCATAAACCATCATGAGAATTGTAATAGTAAGAAGAACATAAAGCTATTGATTTTCAGCTGTTTGTTATAAGCATATAAACAGTGTGGTTCAAGTGAAATAAAACAGGAAGGCAAACTCGATTACATAATGTGTGGCATCACAAATCTATCTTTGCTTGCATAAGTCAGAGATTTTCATTGTTCATGTGGAGAATGTGTTTTCCCCCTCAGTCAGTTCTGGGTGGACTCTCATCGTCCGTCCGGTTCAAAAGTTCCTGTCCCGTTGACATCAGTCATCTGGACCACCTGGTGCTCACGGTTCGGGACCTGAACAGAACCACACACTTCTACTCCAAGGTTTTGGGGATGGAGGTCGTCACTTTTAAGGTAGAATGTAACGTGAATGTAACTAAAGCTCAATGCAAACAAATCCACACGGTGGCAGCAGAGTCTAAGTAACCCTGTCACTTCAGGGCGACCGGAAAGCTCTGAGTTTCGGAGAGCAAAAACTGAACCTGCATGAGGCTGGGAAGGAGTTTGAGCCCAAAGCCAAAACCCCGACTCCGGGATCTGCTGACCTGTGCCTGATTACCAAAACCCCTCTGACCACCGTGGCTGCCCACCTCGAGGTGACTCACACTGCTTCATTCACACAACTGAGATGAACCTTGCGTCTGTCAGAGGGAATGTGTTTAGAATTGACCACAGAATGTGAAATAAAACCATGCAACAGGTCAATGTATTAGTCCAATAAAAATGTGCAAATAACAGCTATTAATGTTTGATTTTTTTTATGCTTAATAATTAATTCTGTTATACAGTGCCCCAGAATGGTTCTTCCTGCATGCGTCATAATTAAAGCAATATCACACGAGCAAGAGTGCTGTTGTTTTCAATGCTAATTACAGGCTTGTTGGAATTCAGTAAAATGACATGCAGTTCTGCAAAGAGGAAGTTCATACTGAGAAACTTACTTTTGAGACTTGAAATCAATCAGCTCCGAGGCGAATCACTACAGACTGAAGAAAAGCATTTAAAAACTGGACAAAAAGACTTTAAAAATCTTTAAAGAAGAAATAAACTGCAGTCCTATAAACCAGTGTGATATAATACAATATAATACCTACTGACTTTACGTTGTTGATTATAAGTATAGAAACAGTGTAATTCAAATAAAAACAACAACAGTAGACAGATGTAGGAAGACCAGCTTACATTTGGGACACAATATTGCCAGTTATAAAAACTTCTCAAGAAAAAACATCAGAGCAATTGTTTTGAATGGTCTTTCCTGGTTTTGAACTCTGCCAATCAAATGCATTTCTCAGAATTTCGTTTCAAATTCCTTTCATTTCAATTCAAATTCTAATTAGTCGGGTTCCAGTTTAAACGAAAGAGCTGAGATGGAGAAGGTGTTCTGGGCAGAGTTCGCTGATGTGCTGCTGTTGTGTTGCAGGCGTGTGGCGTGACCATCGAGGAGGGTCCCGTGGACAGGACGGGGGCTGTGGGTCCCATCCGCTCACTCTATTTCCGTGACCCTGACCACAACTTGATTGAAGTCTCCAATTACCAGCAGTAGACAGCAGGGGCGCTGTATCACATGTTCTCAGACGCCTTCCCAATGAGTGAATAAAAAAATAATAAAAAACATGCCTAGGTTGTTTTCACTCGTGCCTTCAGCTGAGCTAACCTTCTCTTCTTTTTATAACTTCTTTGTGGCTGCCCCAATATCAAACCGTATTAGTTCAAGCACAGATCCTCTCATACTCAAATGCATAATGCATTCATTCAAATTCATTTAAATATTGTAAAAAAAAAAAATATTCCACTCATTATGAAATGCAGTAGAATTTGTTAAAGCTAAATTAATATATTTTCAATTGAAAATGTTTATGTCATATGATGTCAAGTAAATTACTAAAAACAGCAAGCATCATTAGTATAATTCAGAAAAGACCAAGCAAAATGAGACTTTTGATTTGGAGACGGAAACGATTAATGTCAAACATAACTGGACACAATGGCCAAACCCTTGCACGACACACCTGAAGGACTTCTTGTAAAGAGTTTAACCTGTTACTATCATTGACAGAAAGCTCTCCGTCATCTTTGGGAAGTCCATGCAAGGAAATCCCCTCTTAGTTTCTGCTGTGAATGAGACTCAGAGTATTGTCCCGAAGAGGCCGATCCTCAGGTTTCTGGAGGTGTGTAGATGTAGACACCCTGCAAGGGTTCGTCCATCAAAATGCAAAAGACTAAAGACTGATCGTGTTGACAGGAACAATGATAGTTTCGGTGCTCCAGCCTGAGCAGCTGAAAGAAACAAATTCATTTTGAGTTTCATCTGGTGATGCGATTTATAATAAAACACCGACCGTCAATCTGTGGGTGAACAGGACTTTAATTGATTGCCACGTAAAGCCCAGACTAAAACACTGCATGGTTATTTCTCTTTTCTGCTAATGCTTTAGATTAAGTGGCCTTGAATACTATGTATTTACAGAAAAAAAATAAGTACAATGCACCTGTTGTGTTTATATTGTATTTGAAATGACCAAATAAATATCCTTTGGCAAACTACCCTGAGAAACAGACTGAACAAACACAAACATAAGGAAGCTCTGATTTGAGGGAAGGGAGTTTTACAATTTCTTCGAAGCCTTTTGACGTAGGACAGTGTTTGCTTTTAAGATCTGACCTAAAGATAACGCAAATCTGTGTTAATGTGTAAAGTTTTTGAGGCAAAATTCCTAGTTAATGACTTGTTAAGGTGAGAACTGGACCTTAAAATAGAGTTTGGCCAAGAGGATTCGGTGGGAATTTCACAGACAGAGTGTCTATAGTTGAGCAAGATCCTTGAGTCTTGGTCTTATCATGAGGAGAAAATTAATCACACACTGCAAACTGGACAATGACTGTACTCTGTTTGAAAACAGAATCTTCCATAAGTAATAAAACGAACAGATAAGCAGAAAAGAGTAACTTAATCAGACCTTATGGTCTAAAATAAGACTTGTATAGAGCTGATAGAGTCATTGAGCTGACAGTCACAGTACAAGAGTAAATACCAGAAACGTGAAGTTTCAGTGAAGCCACTGAGAATCTAGAGTAACAAACTTCTTCAAATATGATACAAAACAAAAACAAACACATCTAAATCAGCTGTAAAGCAATATTGCTGTTATTCCGTACATTTATTTATTAATTAGCTGTAAAACATATATCAGTTGAAGTTTCATTCTCATCTGACGGTGTTAGTGTAGTCAAAACAACATTATTACTGAACATTAACTGTGAATTATTCTTTCAAGTCCAGACTAAAGCCAAGGCATGAAGACAGACTCCATCAGGAGACAGAAACGGACCAGTTCTCCTCCGGCCTGTAAGCATAGTGAGATTTATGACTCCAGACTGCATCACAAATCAGATATATGGTTCGATATTGTTCAAAAATACACTTACAGTGTATTCAAAGTATATGTTTTATCATTATGTCTTTAAAAAATCAATTGTAATGTGAGTGAATGATCTTACATGCAAACCACTGACTTTAAATGGCTATGTAAACTCATTTATGTCAAGAGCCAAATTGGTTGTACTTTATTTTGCACTAGGTGCACATACAGTAATACTGATTAATAAAAGACATCTATTATATAGTTAGGTTCATAGTTAGTGTTTCCAGTTATTGTAGATTTGCACATTTTCTCTTTTATTTGGATCTTAAATAAAGCTTACTATAGTTGCAAACAGACAGTTTTTACTTATAACAATGTTCTCTTCACTCTCCTAATACTCGAGTGCAAATACAGCACAGGGATGAGGGATGAGCTGAGCTAAACAAAGCTGGGAAAAACCACAGAAAGACCACTAATCGACCATGAGATTGGAGAAAACAGGACTGAAGCCCCAGGTCTGCGTAAACACAGAATAAATGAGCAGCTGAATAAGGCACAGGTGAAGGTAATGAATAACTAAAGCAACAAACAAAAACACACACAGAAACCCAAGAGGAAAAGAGAAACCAGGAACTACGGGACAAAATAAACTAACCTTTATTTCTAGACGTTTCTAGTGACCCTGAAGATCCTGATTAGCTGGTTCAGATGTGTCTTATTAGGACCGCAGTGCGACTCTTTAGACGTGTGAATGGATGCATGCCCCTGTTAAAATCTTAGAAATTTAACTAACCTATTCAGATATCATGCAAGTTAGTTAAAAATTAACTCAAATAAACATACAATTTCAAGAGATATGAATTCAAAATATGACATATTGAGTTTTGTCATTTTTAGAAAATAATTAAAACCACATGAAAGTTTTTGTGAATTAAAATGTCATAGTCCATTATAACACATAATGTATTTACCGTAGTACACCAAAAAAAAAAATGGATATAATCAATGTCGCAACTTATGTTTTTATATTAATTCACAAAATAAGTTTAAAGTAAGGTGTGACAGCAGTGTCATCAGCTCCGTCACGGACATCATTATGTGTATTGTCGGTTGACAGGGACACAACATCAACAAACCAAAACATATTCTGCTAAAATAGATTATCATTCAGGTGAACAGAAAGAGGAATCAGTTTCCTGTTTCCTTCAAGCATTTCAGAAGAGGATAGAAGAAACTGATGTTATGTTATCAGTTACGCAACACTTGTTTGTCACTCATGTTCAGAGAATGTGACAATAGGAAATAATCAGTTAATGTGCTAGTAAACACATGATTTGATCATCAGTTACTGTGACGGAAGAAGGAAAATAGCTCAGTCAGCTGATTGTCTTCCATTCTTTGTAATAAGATAAATCATCGCTTGGCCCAAGAGACAGCTTTTAACATCTATTCCTGTGTTCCTGATTCTGATACACTACACTTGTACATTTTACATTATACTTATATTTTTAAATACCTGCATGTAATTACATCTGTAATACATTTGTGTAATTACATTTATCGTTACACTCTTGACCCATCCTTTGCACCTTAAACCAACTCCTACCACCGAACCAGTCCCTAACTTACCGGTATCAGCAGAAGTGTTTTAACACTCTTCAACCATTCTCTGTTTACACCGGAACAACGTTTCGATTCATTATATTACTTTTGTTTCCAGATAATCTATTAAGGGTTTCCAGCTTCCTTATGTTTCCTTATGCTTGACATCCTCATAACTGGTGGCTCACCTTTTTTACATGTGCCATTATTATTTTTTATTAAATTGTTTTGAGTGGGTGAATAGTAAAATTTCCAAGTAAACTGTAAACCATTAACCAACACACTTTTGACAGCATATGAAAAACACATTTCTGTAAATAACCAGAAAAAAAGCTTATATAACATAATCTGTCTAAGAATGAGAGAAAACCACTTCCGTTAATTTACATAACAGACAAAAATATGTTGTGATGGTATTTGTCACTATTGTGAAATCAAAATTCCCTGTATGCATCTTTCTATTGTTTCTGGTTTCTTTCCAAGGAAGTTACATAGCAAAAAGACACTTCTTTTGTTCACAACTGACAATTAGCATGAATCACTTGAGAGATCACAGGCTTTATGTAACTCCAAACCGGAATTAGCTATAACCTGTGCCAATTACCAAAAGCTGTGCCATTGATGACACATCTGACAATAGAAAGAGCAGCAAATGCAGATGCTGTATTCAAATCAGCAAATATCACTTGGTGGGGAAGACTGTAAGTTGACGACTTTGAACTTCACTTTATGAATGAAAGCGCTCATCATCAGGTAAACCGAAACTGCTGAGCACCCCTAGGGAGCACACTTTTGAGTGGTCAACTATGCACAGTGCATGTGTCACCTGGAGCAATGGTGGAAATTCTGCAAACGTACACATTTTTAGCTGTTATTGTACTTGCAACACTTTGAGAAAGTGTCTTGGGAGAAGTTTCTTCTACAGTCTGTGTTACAGAGAGACAATATCTATGTACTCACCGGCGTCTTTGTTCAGCTAACCTATTATCCTCAACCACTTCCCTAATAAGTAATAATTTAGCAGACAACTGTATCCAAACTGAACTTACTACAGGAACAATATACCAGGAACAACCCGGTACTGAATGCCTTTCTTGAAAGCTCATGACTTGTTTCTTTCAAGTATTATTAACTTCAAACTGGCCACTGTGCTCTCCACTGCTGGATGAAAATAAAACACAGGATTTCTGTCGATTCAGCTGTTTCGACATTGAAGGACTCCATAATGGGAAACTCCCCAAAAATCTTTCCATTGCTGGCGTTTGTTTCTTCATCTGTGGAATGGAGGATGAAACACTGAAACGGACTTCTTTTTACCCCTGGTATTTAATTGAAATTCACCTATTGATAATTTATCTATAGATAAAAACAGGCTACATTCACACAACATCAATTTGAAAATGAGAAATTGGCTTCAGAAAATAAAGTGAGTTTTCAAATCTATAAAGATGGAGCAGTTCTAAGGGGTGCTGGCAGGATGTTCCACAATCTAGAGCCCATCACCGAGGAATCTCCATCTCCTCTACGTTTCAGCCTTGTAGAGGGAACCATAAGGAGGTTCTGATAACTAGATCTTAAATCTCTGGAGGGGTTGTAAGGATGCAGCAATTCTGATTGTGCAAACATTTATAGACAAATAAAAGAATTTAAAATTTTATCCTAAGGTTAACAAGAAGCCAATGAAGAGCTCGCAGAAAGTGGGTGGCAAAATCATATTTGCTGCCTTTTCTAAGAAATTTGGCTGCTGCGTTTTGGACCAATTGCAAACAAGCTACTAGAAAAACTGAGCAAGCTAAAGGCGACAGCGGCAAAGAACCGAAACTCCATCGGTGACAGATTGGAGATTAAACCTTGGGAGAAACCAGGCTCAGTTGGGATCATGTTCTCCTCTGACCAGACGAAACCAGTAGTTCAATTCCAGGCTGCAGCAAAGTCAGATTGTGCAGAAGAATCATCTGTTTCCTGTGGTCTCGTCCTGGTGGTCCTCTGAGACAAGGTCTTTACAGGGGATCTGTATCTGGGCTCTAGTTGTCCTGGTCTCCGCTGTCTTTCAGGGCAGTAGAGGTCCTTTCTAGGTGCTGATCCACCATCTGGTCTGGATACGTACTGGATCCGGGTGACTGCAGTGACCCTCTGATCTGGATACAGCATACTAAAGATTTAACATATATCTAAAAAATGAAACATCTGTATACTGTTAAGGTTTATGTTTTTGTCCAAAATGTATTCCTGTGCTTCAGTTTACATCACAGGTTGTCTCCAAACTAAATATTGTGTTTGTAGTAAGACTATAGAGTATTACTGTAGCCCAGATACAGATCCCCAGTAAAGACCTTGTCTCAGAGGACCACCGGGACAAGACCACAGGAAACAGATGATTCTTCTGCACAATCTGACTTTGCTGCAGTCTGGAATTGAACTACTGGTTTCGTCTGGTCAGAGGAGAACTGACCCCCCAACTGAGCCTGGTTTCTCCCAAGGTTTTTTTCTCCATTTTGTCACCGATGGAGTTTCGATTCCTTGCCGCTGTCGCCTCTGGCTTGCTTAGTTGGGGTCACTTCATCCACAGCGATATCATTGACTTGATTGCAAATAAATGCACAGACACTATTTAAACTGAACAGAGATGACTTCACTGAATTCAATGATGAACTGCCTTTAACTATCATTTTGCATTATTGACACACTGTTTTCCTTATGAATGTTGCTTTGAAGCAATGTATTTTGTTTAAAGCGCTATATAAATAAAGGTGACTTGACTTGACTTGTGGCCTATATTTGGATAGACAATAGGTGAATTTCAATTAAATACCGGGGGTAAAAAGAAGTCAGTTTCAGTGTTTCATCCTCCATTCCACAGATGAAGAAACAAACGCCAGCAATGGAAAGATTTTTGGGGAGTTTCCCATTATGGAGTCCTTCAATGTCGAAACAGCTGAATCGACAGAAATCCTGTGTTTTATTTTCATCCAGCAGTGGAGAGCACAGTGGCCAGTTTGAAGTTAATAATACTTGAAAGAAACAAGTCATGAGCTTTCAAGAAAGGCATTCAGTACCGGGTTGTTCCTGGTATATTGTTCCTGTAGTAAGTTCAGTTTGGATACAGTTGTCTGCTAAATTATTACTTATTAGGGAAGTGGTTGAGGATAATAGGTTAGCTGAACAAAGACGCCGGTGAGTACATAGATATTGTCTCTCTGTAACACAGACTGTAGAAGAAACTTCTCCCAAGACACTTTCTCAAAGTGTTGCAAGTACAATAACAGCTAAAAATGTGTACGTTTGCAGAATTTCCACCATTGCTCCAGGTGACACATGCACTGTGCATAGTTGACCACTCAAAAGTGTGCTCCCTAGGGGTGCTCAGCAGTTTCGGTTTACCTGATGATGAGCGCTTTCATTCATAAAGTGAAGTTCAAAGTCGTCAACTTACAGTCTTCCCCACCAAGTGATATTTGCTGATTTGAATACAGCATCTGCATTTGCTGCTCTTTCTATTGTCAGATGTGTCATCAATGGCACAGCTTTTGGTAATTGGCACAGGTTATAGCTAATTCCGGTTTGGAGTTACATAAAGCCTGTGATCTCTCAAGTGATTCATGCTAATTGTCAGTTGTGAACAAAAGAAGTGTCTTTTTGCTATGTAACTTCCTTGGAAAGAAACCAGAAACAATAGAAAGATGTATACAGGGAATTTTGATTTCACAATAGTGACAAATACCATCACAACATATTTTTGTCTGTTATGTAAATTAACGGAAGTGGTTTTCTCTCATTCTTAGACAGATTATGTTATATAAGCTTTTTTTTCTGGTTATTTACAGAAATGTGTTTTTCATATGCTGTCAAAAGTGTGTTGGTTAATGGTTTACAGTTTACTTGGAAATTTTACTATTCACCCACTCAAAACAATTTAATAAAAAATAATAATGGCACATGTAAAAAAGGTGAGCCACCAGTTATGAGGATGTCAAGCATAAGGAAACATAAGGAAGCTGGAAACCCTTAATAGATTATCTGGAAACAAAAGTAATATAATGAATCGAAACGTTGTTCCGGTGTAAACAGAGAATGGTTGAAGAGTGTTAAAACACTTCTGCTGATACCGGTAAGTTAGGGACTGGTTCGGTGGTAGGAGTTGGTTTAAGGTGCAAAGGATGGGTCAAGAGTGTAACGATAAATGTAATTACACAAATGTATTACAGATGTAATTACATGCAGGTATTTAAAAATATAAGTACACTGTACACTGTACAAGTGTAGTGTATCAGAATCAGGAACACAGGAATAGATGTTAAAAGCTGTCTCTTGGGCCAAGCGATGATTTATCTTATTACAAAGAATGGAAGACAATCAGCTGACTGAGCTATTTTCCTTCTTCCGTCACAGTAACTGATGATCAAATCATGCGTTTACTAGCACATTAACTGATTATTTCCTATTGTCACATTCTCTAAACATGAGGGACAAGTGTTGTGTAAATGATAACATAACATAAGATCCCCTGTAAAGACCTTGTCTCAGAGGACCACCAGGACAAGACCACAGCAAACAGATGATTCTTCTGCACAATCTGACTTTGCTGCAGTCTGGAATTGAACTACTGGTTTCGTCTGGTCAGAGGAGAACTGACCCCACTTGGGCCTGGTTTCTCCCAAGGTTTATTCTCCAATCTGTGACCGATGGAGTTTCGGTTCTTTGCCGCTGTCGCCTTTAGCTTGCTCAGTTTTTCTAGTAGCTTGTTTGCAATTGGTCCAAAACGCAGCAGCCACATTTCTTAGAAAAGGCAGCAAATATGATTTTGCCACCCACTTTCTGCGAGCTCTTCATTGGCTTCTTGTTAACCTTAGGATAAATTTTAAAATTCTTTTATTTGCCTATAAATGTTTGCACAATCTTGCTCCGCATTACCTATCAGAATTGCTGCATCCTTACAACCCCTCCAGAGATTTAAGATCTAGTTATCAAAACCTCCTTATGGTTCCCTCTACAAGGCTGAAACGCAGAGGAGATGGAGATTCCTCGGTGATGGGCTCTAGATTGTGGAACATCCTGCCAGCACCCCTTAGAACGGCTCCATCTTTATAGATTTGAAAACTCACTTTATTTTCTGAAGACTTTTCAAATTGATGTTGTGTGAATGTAGCCTGTTTTTATCTATGATTAATATGTTGTACAGCACTTTGGTCAGTCGTGTGATTTTTAAAAATGTGCTTTATAAATAAAAGAACTTGAACTTAGTTTGGGATGCTCGGCTGATTGCACAGACACTATTTGAAGAGAACTGAATGATGACATCACTGAATCATGAACTGACTTTAGCTGGACTCTTTGTCATTGTCCTCTTGCTTTATTGACAAACTATTTCCTGTTGACACTGTACAGCTGCTTTGACACAATCTGGATTGTATGAAGACTTGACTATAGGGGCCAGTTCCCTATTAAATAGTTGCTTATTAGCATTCATTTTTATTAACTAATTGGGTGTTTATTAGTACTTAATAACACATATTCTGCATGAGCATATTCTACATCCTTTATCCTGCTAAATACCTAAACGTAACTTACTACCTTACTAACTATTAATAATCAGCATATTAGGAGTATATTGAGGGGAAAGTCCTAATGTTTTGTTAATTTGTAACATTTTGCAGTTAAAATGTTCCACTACACTGTATATGATGTAAACCTACAGTAATACTAACTCTTTTACTAATATAACTAATCTAATGAAAGATGATGAAAATGGCCGGACTCTTTTCCTTTCTATATATTCTTATTGAATTTATAAATGAATGAGACATCATCATGCATGTCAAATAAAATTGCCTCTTTATTGAGTTTCAGTTCAAACAAGATGTTACATTTATCAAACAGAAGTCATCATGAAAGAGCTTACTAGAGGAAAAACAAAAAAAACACACATATTTACAAACAAACCTTTAAGCATTTTGAGAACAACTATTAATAAATATTGCAAAAAAAACTAATTTGAAAACAGACACAGCAAGAAATTAGACAGTTCTCGAGTATATACAAAGAAAAAGAGAGAGAGAGAGTGCAACATGTTTGAGCAGTACTTCAAATTAAATAAATCCTAAGTCGTTGCATTTCACAAAATATAACATAAAAAAAAATCAAGATTCATTATACATTATTTGTGCCAGCATGCTGTTTACTGCAGCTGAGCCAGCAGTGGTTTACAGTCATCTAAACGGTCCAGGCCTTCGACCGCTTCGATCAGCCTCTCCACCCTCTCGTTGGACAGAACTGCTCCTGCGTTGCTGCGGAACTTCTTCTGAAGGCTTTCCTGGCTAAGTGGGTTCCTCCAGTGACCATAGAAGGTGTCACAGCGCCCTCGCAGGACGTCCCCACTTGCCAAGGTGACCTCCACCTCACCGTACATGATGTTGAAATTGGCGGGGTTGTCGTGGGGGTGCTCCACACGGACCCGTGAGAGGAGTCCGAGGAGCTCGGGCCGCTGGAGGGCGTCCGGATGGAAGGACTGCACCGAGACTTCTCCATCCAGCAGAGCGGTGCAGGCGTTGAACTGGAAGGAGTGGCGCGCCTGGTGCTCCGTCTCCGGGAATGGACGGTTGATGTACTTGGACAGCGGCACTCGGAGCAGGATATCCTGCACTAGGTTTGGAGAAATACTGCCTCCTTTCAGGCCGACCAGGGTCTTGTGCACGATGGCGGCGGCATCGGCGATCCAGTGCATGCCAAGGTGTGCAGGAAAGCGCTTGAACGCGATGTCCTGTGTCTCTATGAGGAAGCTGTGCTCATGCTCCTCCAGGGAAGCGATGGGGTTCGGTGCATAGTCTTCATAGAATGCACTGAATCCGGCGACCCCGGGGACTGCATCCAGGACTAGAGGACTCGCCTCCAACCCACGGGATGCCAGCAGGGCTGCTTCGAGACCCAGACGCGAGGCGTTACCGATGTGAAGAGGTTTGGATTGGGTTGCTGCATTAGCCATTGGTGCACCTGCCAAAGATGCAGCGATGGCCAAGGCATTACTGCACTGACTGCGATCCAGAGAGAGGAGACGAGCACAGGCCGCTGCACTGCCCATAGTGCCCACCACGCTGGGAGGATGAAACCTGATGGGGAAGACAGAGAAAGAGTCATTATTTCACCAGCTTGGATGCACCTGAAATGTGTAAAAGTCTGAAATATTAATAGCAAATCCAATTAGATTTCATCAGCTTCTGACATTATTCCAGAACCCAAGTGGATTCTGTTTTCACAGCACTCAGGAAATAACAAATTATAAGTGTTTAACTATATTCTCAGAGCACAAACAGAACTGCTCTGCATAAACAGCTGTATGAAGGAGCTTTGACGATTTGTGCGATGCTTCGACCCACCCAGCTGTGTGCGCTTTACCTCACAGAATACTAACACTGTTATCCAGGCTGTGCTGGACTTAGACATGCAATTATTTCTCTCTTTAGTTGAGACAAAGAAATGAACTCTAACCTCTTAGGGATGTTGTGAGCCTCGTTGGAGAACCTCATCAGCCGACCTTGGATTTCGATGCCCACATTGAATGCGGTTAGAAAGTCAAGACCACTTGGTTTGCTGTTGTTATGCAACATGTCTGTTATAGCCAGGAGGGCAGGCAGAACTGCTCCTGAGGGGTGGGTTGCGGGATGCCAAGTGTCGTCAAAGTCCATTGAATGAGCCTGTGAAAAAAACGGCATGTCAATCATGGTCAAGAGTGTGTCTCTGTTTCAACATATCTGCATTCATGTCTCATTGCCATGTCACTGCTTTCTCTAGCATAGCCAAAACACTACAGGGGAAAAGGAAAATCTTGTGCATGGCTGCTGGTACTATGAGCAAGACCCAATAAAATAGCCTGTCTAGTTTCTATTTGAAACACTTCCTGGAGCATTATGAAACACACTCTTTCCTACAACACAATGGATATTTCTGTACTCAGTAAAAGTTCCACAATACTGAGGTTTCATCATTCCAGTTGTTTTTCACATTGCCACATTTAGCTGCTAAAATTGGCACTGAATAATGTTGCAAAACAACTTTATAATGAATGCTTCATTGACTGTTTTTGCTAAATGCTGATTTAAAGACTTGCAGAACAGGACTTTCTGGAAAAATGCTAAGAATGTGACCAGGAAGTTGTATCACACATTCAGTGTAAGCTGAACTAGGAAATTGAATTACAACTCAATGCACGTGATGACACTTACTGCTACTCCATTGACAAACGCTGAGAGGGTTGGAGAGAGTTTCACACCTTGGCGGCCGTAGACGAAGCTGACGTCATCAGGAGCGTACATGTGCTTGAGGAAAAAGATAAAGGACTCATTTAGATATCAACATACCAGAAATGGTCAACATTACTGCTCAAACATAGACATTGTTTGCACACCATTGATAGTGGTTACACAGACATGCTGAACTATGTCCAGGGAATTGTGTTCTGTAAAATCATGACTTCACTCATTTCTACTGGAAAAAGGATGGAACGAGAATCCTCTTAATGATGGAAAAACACAGGTTGTTTTCTCAACAGTTTACTATTTACTACTGGCACCATGCTCTACCTGGCAGTGCTGTAGGGCAAGTTCAAACACATCAGTGGTGCTTCCCAAAAGCCCAACGCCGATGCTGTCCAGAACCATGCGTTTGCTGCGCTGCAGGACGGTTGGTGACAGATGCCTTGGCTGGACGCTCTGAATGAACCTGCCAAAACTGCTGGTCACTGTTTCCTCAGGGGCAGGACGCTCCACCACTAAAAACAGATGAGAGATCGTGTAAATTAACACTCAAACACTTGACTTTGCTGGACAGCCAACGACTATTATAGATTAGTCAATTAAACATTCTGTATAAAAGTTTAGCTAAATTCCAGACCTTAACAAAAGTATAGACTTCCACTTCTTTACTTTTCCATCACGAGTTAACAAACAGCCATTTACTGACAATAAGGCTTTGAGAGTAGAGCTTGCTCACCGTCTAGTGCAGACTTATGGAGTCCTCGAGCAGCAGAAATAGCAGAAAGGTATCTGGTGGATCTCTGTGCACAAATATTAATGTTTAAATGACTCAGCCGGACATGTAGTATATAAAGTTATTATACACTTAAAGGTTTATTCTCTTCTGTACCGATTTAAAAAGCATAAAAACACAGCTAAAAGCCAAGTTTTATTATGTAATTACAGTTTCTCCTTGTTGGAAATAACCTCAAAAACAGTTATTGTAAATCGTTTCATCAATAAACAGTTTCAAAGAGACATAAAAAATTATAATAAAACCTGTTCTGTGTTTTGATTTTAATTAACAATTAGACAAACATACATAAATTGCTCAACTTTGTAAAACATGAAAAAAAAAAAAAAAAAAAATATATATATATATATATATATATATAATAAATCTTTACCTGTAGGGTTGAAAGCATTTTGTCAATTTTTGTCAGGATCTGGATATGTAGATTGAATGGGGCTGAAAATCTTGAAATCTTCTGCCGGTGATGTGAAGTTGAAGAAATGCTGTCGTCTTCTCTCTATCTCAATGTCGAGATGGACTGATTGTAGGTAGAGGATGCTGATGTACTAGAGACAGGTGTGTCCAGCTTTATATAGAGTTCTGGACAACACAAAAACAATGATACACCCACGGAACCCACAAAAGGACCTGGGCTGGATTTTCCGAAGTATTGTTATTTTTAGATTAATAGGTGGGATTTTTCAGCAGGAAACAAACTGTCTTATTGGATGGGTCAATGATGTCATCACTGATGAGGACATGGGTTGGCTGACATCACTGTAACTCCTCCCAGCTCCATTGAGAATGTTTCTATAAACTTAGAGTATTCTTCACAAGCATCTCAATACTTCACTTCAGATCAAGAATCTTCACTAGGTACGTTTCTTATTTCTGTAATCTATAAACATATTTAAGCAACATAGATATAAAAATAATCAAACTAATGTTTTACTGCCCATTCAGTTGTGGGCAGATATATATATATATATATATATATATATATATATATACAATCTTATATTTGATAAATATATATAACCAATTTAAGAAAAAAATGTAGAAAACACCATTGATATTTCACTATTCAGTGGATATATCATGTTAAAAACATGCTGAAAAGTTGACATAAAATACTGTTCAAACTTACTGTAAGTTAATCCTCAAGTCTTGTCCTCAGATGGCTGTCTGTCTATATTGACTCCTGTCTGATGGTTATTTGAGATGAAACAGATTAAATCTCTGAGTTTTAGTGCCTAAAGGCTAAAACTTGTGAAAAGTGTTTGACTCCTGCTCAGCTGTTTGCTGAACCAGACACCTGTGTCACTTACCTACGGAGGGGAGGGAGGATATGAATCTAAACACACCCATGAATAGACTGACGATATGAGAAGTCTTTACGACACATAGAGGCACCTTTTTTACATGGCTTTGACAGAACTATGAGGATGTTTAATGGTCCTTTTTAATAAATAAAAAATGTTTGTACACATGCTTGTAGAAATATGTCTATAACCAGAACTGGTCCTTAAACTAAAGTGTTACCATGATACTCATCAGCTAAAAGTTACTTTTATATCAACTAATTTAGACTGATCAAACCAGTTAGACCTATTTTTAATCACACTGTGAAAAAATTATTATCGGTTATCAGTTTACTTGACTTATCAAAGTATTGTATAACCACAAATGTTTGAGTCTTTACTTTTTATCATCGCTTCCTGTTTACACAACATATTCTTATCAGCAGAAAGCAACATTTAAAGGGAAGTTCATGGCATCAGCAAGTGGCTTTCCCGCAAGTTTTTATGGAGAGCCAGGTGTGCTTGGGCTCCTGGCCAATGGCATCAGTGCTTTCCTTGTCCTACTGCAGAACTTCCATGGGGCCAGGACTGGTGTTCCTGCAGAGGGAGTGGAAAACATATTAGCAGGTCTCATTGTACTTTTTTTTTTTGCCATTACAATTATACAAACAAACTTAAAAGAATCATACATTTGTAAAATAATAGCAACCTGTTTGCATTGTGAATTCATGCTAGTTCAGTGCAGTACATCTACATCATGCGTCCTTTTCTGTGCATCTTGTGTTCATTTACACAGGCGTTCATCTCATTCTAATTGGGGGAGTGTGTCAACTTGTGGCAGGCTTGCTGTCTTTTCGAAAATATGACCATCTGAGTGGGACATCATTTGTAGGATATGCAGCACTATGGGCAAGCTATGGGGCGACAAGAATTTTCCTAGGTGCCAACCAACAAAGTACAAACCTATTCAATGACTCCACAATGATAAACGGTACATTTCAAGATCTGTTCACAAACAATAGCATCAATAAAACAGACTTGTTCATCAAGGAGTCTGCCATAGCTGGGCTGGTGCCTTATATCCTGCTTTCCTTCCTACTGGCCTTCTGTTCAGCAACTGTAAACTACATCATGCCCTTTGTGTTTGGGGCCATCACCCTCACGCTGATATTTGAGGCTGTGGGTCTGGTGGCAGGGTGGGCTCTGGTGGTCTCTGGGGTTCTGGAGCTCCTAATCCTGCTATTTGCCATATATGGCTCATCAGCACTGCTAATCAAGGGACTGGCCCAGCGCTACGTGCTAAAGGGTTTTGGAAACCCTCTCTTCAATGTGCTGCTCCTAGGAACCACCAACGGCAGTAGCTCCCAAAGCTTGGGCCAAGAGAAGAAGAAGAACACAAAATATGCTGAACCGATGGCCTTGGGATTCTTCTGCGACACAGTCTCACCATTTATCTTTGCTTTCTATGCCTTTAACTACTTCCCATCGGTCTCAGTAGCTGTCATCTGGATAACCATCAATTCGGCTGCTCAGCTTCTATCTAGCTATTACGCATACATGCGTCAAGACTGCTACCATGCAACCAAGTTTGGCCTGCACTGCGTGTTTTGGTTGGTGAAGACTTGGGAAGAGCATGTGGTGTCTGTAACCATCAGCCGGGCTGAAGCTGGTGAAGTAAGGCACGCCATGGTTGGCAACTGGTTCTTCGTGTCTGCCGCCTTGGTGCTCTGTATTGCAAGTCTAAACAAAGACAGTCTGGAGCTAGTTCACAACTCATTTTTTGTCCTGGTGACCATATCAACCATCTCCCAGATTCCCATTGAGAGGTACTACATCTTTTTTGGAGTGACCTGCTCCATCTTTACTCTCCTGTCCTACTATGGCACCTTTGCTCGCCTCATCAACACCATTGCTGAGAAGGCCTTGATTCCAGTTGGACCCCAGCCTGTTTCCACCGAATCCCTGCAGAAATATCTCAGTTTCCTCAAGAGATCCAAACAGCATGAGCCTGAAGATAAAGGTGCACAGCTCCCTGATGCTTTGTTCTATCTTTGCAATGGAGTGGCCGCACTCTCAGCCATTCACAGCAGTCAACTCGGCCTGGCGTTTTTCGACCTAACTGTTCCTTGGGTGCTAATCCCAGGAGCCATCATCCAGGCCTACGTCAGTCGACTACAGGTACAGGGTGGCCAGAGATTCGGTTCTGTTGTTCCCTCCTTTTATGTGGCTATTTGGGCAACTTGGAGCTGGTTTAGGTTTGCAGGTATGAAAATGTACAAATACATAAATAGAATAATACAAATAAATAAATATTTTGCTACAATTTTTTGTGGAAATCTAAGATCTATTTTTCCGGCAGGACACCGTTTGCAAATATCCACAGAGCCAGCGAGTGGATTTGCAGCTGGGTCAATAGCATTCCTGGTCATCAATGCTTTCTTGATTCTAGTCGGTAGGTTTGTTTACAAATGGACAAAACAGACTCTCACAACTGACTCCTGCATTTAAAGCATTGCAAACTGGACTCTTTCTTTCTTTCTTTCTGTACAGCGGCCTACAGCAATCTTGTTCTTCTGGCATTGACCACAATCATGGAGGTCATCATAGTTTGTTTTCTCCTCTCTACTCTTGGAAGACTGCCCTACCAGCTAGAAGGTACTGTACATAAATACATTTAGTAAGAAAACATATTGCAAAAAACAATGATGCAATTACATGTAATAATGTGTAAAACTTACCTCACACTTCTTTAAAACTCTTTCTTTAGTTGCCATGCTAGCAATTTTTGCCATCATATGTTTGTATGGCATGCTAGCATCCCTTGTGAACAGTATCTTCTCTAAGACCCTAATACCAGTTGGACCTTCCCTTATCAAGGTATTAGTTTTATCTATGATCACAAAATGCTTAAATCATTTCACTGTTAGACAAAAACTTTCTACTGACTAACTGATCTTTTTTATCCAAGGACAAGAAAAAGAAAGAATCTGAAACAACATAGCCATGTTTTGTTGCAAACTCTCGGGAAACCAGTGGACTCCTCAAGATTGCCAAATTGCTTGAAAACAATGGAGTGTGTGGCATCCCTACAGATACTGTCTATGCCTTGGCTGCTTCATGCAAGAACCCCAGTGCTATCGAGAAGATCTACTCTATCAAAGTATGTGCCAGCAGACAAGCTATGAAACATAATATTCTTTTACAAATCATCAAATGCCTATGCTCTTTGTCTTCTGACCCACAAACTTTTATCTCCGCTAGGATCGTCCTGCAGAGAAGCCAATTTGCATCTGCATCTCAAGTGTGGAACAGCTTGTGGCCACCAAACCTCCTTTCAGTCCTCTCCTATGGGAGTTCATGAGAAACGTCTACCCCGGAGGCATCAGTTGCATTGTCCCCAAGGGCGATTGGCTCCTCAAACTCGGTAAGGTTATTAACAAGATAAAGCGTTTTGTATTTGCACCCAACTCTTTTATCGAACTTTGGACAATCACCAAACCAAATAAAAACTATACTCAGTGGAATTTGTGATTCCCTATCATCTCCAGTAATTTTCACTGGTCTAATTGTCCACAGGTGTGGGTCCTGCATATGACCGTGTGGGGACCAGAGATAGCATTATGATTAGAGTACCTGACCACTCTGCCACTGCTCACCTGTGTGAATTCACTGGCCCATTGGCCATTACTTCAGCCAATCCCAGTGGAGAAGCGGACAGTACCCATCATGACATGGTCATCAAGTAAGTTTATAAAGACCAACAAGTGCTGCAAGTGAATATAAACTCTGCCAAACTAATGCACTATATGAAATGATATTAAAAAGCCTAAACAAGGGTTTATTGAGGGTTTTAAAGAGTGACATTTTACATAATCCAGACTGTTATGTTAGCTAAAAAAAAACTTGATCAAGAACAAACCACAACACTCTATTGTTAGGCACACTGATTCATTCACTTAATTAAAGCAGAGTGTTCTGAAATTAAAGGTTTACCTCTATTATTAAAGTTTACCTCATCTGAAGCCAACTTTATTATTAGGAAGGATGTGTCTTCTGCTTGTCTTGACATTTTATATTAAAACAAGGACTAATTTGCAATGGCAAAATATCTTAGCTTTGGCAGTTTGCATAATCGAAGCATTGTTTTCCTTTGTCCTGAAACAGCCGTCTTGGTCACAAGATCGATGGAGTCCTGTGTGATGGTGAATCAAATGAGGTGGTGGCATCGACCGTAGTGAACTGTCTCAATATTGATGAAGGTAAGCTGATATCCCAAATAGCCAATATCCTTTTATTATGATATATGTATTGCATTGTTATTAATAACGTGCATTTTGTTCACTTTCAGGAACTATCAGCATTCTTCGTGAAGGTTGTGTGCCTGCATTGAAAGTCAGGCAGATTTTTGAACGAGTAAAAAGCAACATGTTGTAGGATTATTAAGAACATAAGCTCCGTTGGCACTTTTACTTGATTTGTTTAATTTGAAGGATGTTTCAGTTTGCATATGAAGGAAATGCTTTGAAATAACTTGACACGTGGCCTATATGAATCAGTTTTGATATAACTTTACTGTGTAATCAGTTATTCTGAGCAAGAAGTATCACCATGCAACCATGTTAAAGTGAGCATTGTTTACGCTCATATTAATTGAGCATTAGCTACATAAACCTGTTACGGTATTGCTGTGTAAATGTATTGTATGTTTGCCTATGCTTTTTAAGGTTGAAAAGCGTTCTATTATGGAACTGTATTTCTTTTTATTTTAATGCTATTTATGCTCTTTCAGTGGATCATGCCTTTGTTGATCAAGAGTAAATAAACTGATTAGAAGCACTAAGAAATCAATTCAGCCAGTGAATGAAAATTTATTTATATATCGCCATTGCACAGTATGCTTGTATTTGTATATTGTGAACTGAGAAACTGTGTATGAGATTTTGTGCTTCATAACTGTCTAATAAAATATTGACATTAATATTTGTTTTGTCATGAAAACCAAACTTTGTTGATCTTATATTCCAATCAAGCTGACATGCTGTTTGTAGTAGAACCAGACAATGTAGACAATAAATATAGAATACATAATACACAACAACACATCAATATATATATATAATAAAACAGAGGAAATTTTAAATAATTTACAGAAAATATGCAATGCACAACATGCAGTAAATATACAGCAACATGTGCAAACCACATACAAAAAATGGAACATTATATAAAAGTTTGCCTATAATGGTTGTATAAATAGAATTGCAATCAGATTTATTCAACTCCCTTGACTTGCAAAACATTCTGGTGCTGTTACGTATTTTTTGTTTTTTAATTAAACAAATTCAACTAAAGCATCAGTAAACAATTATAGAAACTTTATTAATATACATTTGAGTGACTCTGAAGATGTGACTCTGAAGATCTTGGCACATTCCTGGCTCGAAAAAGCTTCCAGATGACAAATAATGTAAGATTTTTCAGGTACAGGATTATTTTTATTTTTTATTATTTTTAACCACTGCTGAATACTCCAGTTTTTAAATCACTTATATGTATCATGATAGGGAACAAAATTGTGTTAAAATATAATTAGCCTTTGGAAAATCTATAACAAAACTAAACTAGCATGAGCTGTTACACATACATACGTTTAGACCATGCATGTGCTAAAGTTTTGTGGCAAATATGGCCAAGCCAAACAGCTCTCACAAAAGCAATAGAGAAGAAACTGTTTTATTCAGTTGGACAGTCTATGGCTACAATAAGACTGTAGAGAGACACAGCTTGCGGCCTAATCCATAAGTTTAAAATTTGACGTAGCAGAAAACAGATTATAAGTGTATGTAGTGTTGTCTTGACAAGTATGGCTCTCATGATGGGGCATCTTTCTGAATCTTCTCTGAAGATCGAATCTGGACTATATGGAGGACATCATTGATTCTTTGAAGCATCAGTCCATTTTGGTAAAGATTACTTCAGTGTTACCTTCGGTGCAGAAACTGAAGCTTGCTGATCAGTGGACTTTTCTGCAGGACAATCATACCAAAGTATACATCCAAATCTTCTGAAGGTTATTTCAGGGATTGGTCATAGAATATTCTTGAGTGGCGTGTTCAGTTTCCAGACTAAATGATGTGGAGAAGCCACCAGTGGAAACATGGAAACCAAATTAACATAATCACTGTTAGATTCAGATATAATAATAATAATAATAATAAGCAAACAGAAAAGCTTACATTTGATAAATATTTGATAAATAAGTTTCTTGGGGGTTGAACATTTTTGACCACAATGGTATACATAATCCATAGACATTTAAGAAACATATACATATATATATGCTTATATAATGCTTCTTATACTTCTATGGATTATGCATATCATTGTATATCATTTATTTATATAGGTGATTGTAGATAATTTACTTAGTGTCTCACACATACATGCATGGATAGTTCCATGTCACTTCCTTTGCAAGCGTGTTTTTTCTAGAATGTCTCTTTATGTAAGCACCTATGATACTGATGAGATCACACTGAATGTTTCTAAGTAAGTTTATTTCCCTTTTGCTTGCTAAATAAAGACAAAGTAATTCCAGAACTCTTAGTCATAAAACAAAACAATACCTGCTTATGTGTTACATCTGAAAGTAAAGTATTTAGATGTTTTAAATGTTTGCAGACATGTGAGGAATTCACTTTCATAATCACATTCATCCCCGTTTCAAGCCTTTCTTTGTAATAATAAAACTAAAGACAGACAATGCAACTAACAGGAAATAATGACCCTTATATATACTTTGTTCATTTTATTAAAATGCAAGTATAGTTTAAATATACTTGTAGTAAGTATATTAATATCAATGTACTAGTGGTATACTTGTAAGTGTACTTATTGGGACTAAATTGGCCCCTTTTAGTTTATTAAAGTATACTTTTCAGTGTAATTTAAGTTACTTTGACTACCCAACTAATTTACAACTACAAAGTACATAAAGTATATTTCTGAGAAGTGCATAAAAAGTGACTGAAGTATCCTTTTTTATTTTAATTTTAAAAGAAGCATATTAATAGCACACAGGAGTTTTGGCTACCTAAACATGTGTTTGATTGATTGATTCTCTTTTTTAGATTCACTTTAAATCACTTTTATGCCACTGACAAAATGTTGTAGTGGATCATAATGAAACGCTATGATTTCCAGAACTTACTTTTGTATATAGTCCATAAATTACTTCTTTTCTGCTTCATTCTTTAACTATTGATGTTTTGTCCTTCTGTACTGACACCTCTACACTTTTCCAAAGACATCCTGGGATTTTAAGGACCACAGAGAGTGAGGACCTCAGTTTAATGTCTCATCCGGAGGATGGGACTCATCCGTTATGTCCGACGTAGAATAATAAATAGGGACATTAATGTGCTGAAGTTTCTGTATTGATCTTGATCTTGATTAATTAATGTTTTTTTTTTTCAATGAATATACTGATACTGATATTTTGAAAGAACTGATCCTCACATAAAAAAGTAATATTAATTAAAAACATGTAGTCACTATAGGGTTATTTTGTAATATTGCAACCACAAATGCTACTCAAATACATTGATATTGAACATAGTTTCTCTCCAGAAATGTGAATGTGCTACAGATGTACAACTGTATGCGTTTGTGCGTTAAAGACCAGATCATGTTGAAATGTTGTCTATTTCCTTCTTCCTCAGTAAGAATGGAAAAAGATTTAAAAGCGTTTGGTCATCAAACAAGACAATCCTCCTGTAATCTGAAAGAATGAAAAAAAAAAATAAGTGAAAGAAGTGTCAGTTGTTTTCCATTGTGAAGTGTCATAGAAACCCATTGTACTACCCATTTGCAATGGTTATTTTTTTTTTATCTTATTAATATTATTTATTTTCTACTGTTATGTTTTTTCTTCTTTATTCATTGTTTTAAAACATAATTAGTCTCTTTTGAACCTGGGTCAGATTTTACCTATTATAATGTCATTGTATGTTCTAAATCAATTTACTAGATTAAACTGTATTGTGCATTATAATCAAATATTGGTGATGACTTTTGAGCTTTTTACTTTACCTTTTGTCAGTTTGCAGACGTATAATGTAGAAAAAAATTATATTGTACGTACACTGTGTGTAAATAAGCTTTTTATAATTATTTTCTTATTTTCCTACATGTTAAACCAGGCCAACACAATTACCACAATTACTGTCCCAACTAATCAAATACAACCTTAAAAAAGATTTTCAGATAGCTGAAATGCTGCTGTTTTATTCAACTTAATTTTATATTTTATGTACAAACTATTTTGTTGACCCAACTTCATTTTATATTTTATGAACAAACTATTTTAAGTTGACCCAACTTAATTTTATATTTTATGAACAAACTATTTTAAGTTGAACCAACTTAATTTTATATTTTATGAACAAACTATTTTAAGTAAATTTAATTTTAAGTCAACTTAATTTTATATTTTATGAACTAACTATTTTAAGTTGACTCAACTTAATTTTATATTTTATGAACTAACTATTTTAAGTTGACTCAATTTTATATTTTATGAACAAACTATTTTAAGTTGACCCAACTTAATTTTATATTTTATGAACAAACTATTTTAAGTTCACTCAACTTAATTTTATATTTTATGAACAAACTATTTTAAGTTGACCCAACTTAATTTTATATTTTATGAACAAACTATTTCAAGTTGACTCAACTTAATTTTATATTTTATGAACACACTATTTTAAGTTGACTCAACTTAATTTTATATTTTATGAACAAACTATTTTAAGTTGACTCAACTTAATTTTATATTTTATGAACAAACTATTTCAAGTTCACTCAATTAATTATTATATGAACTAACTATTTCAAGTTGACTCAACTTAATTATTATATGAACGAACTATTTCAAGTTGACTCAACTTAATTTATTATTATATGAACGAACTATTTTAAGTTGACCCAACTTAATTTTATATTTTATGAACAAACTATTTTAAGTTGACCCAACTTAATTTTATATTTATGAACAAACTATTTTGGGTTGACCCAACTTAATTTTATATTTTTTGAACAAACTATTTCGAGTTGACCCAACTTAATTTTATATTTTATGAACAAACTATGTTAAGTTGACCCAACTTAATTTTATATTTATGAACAAACTATTTTAAGTTGACCCAACTTAATTTTATATTTTGTGAACAAACTATTTTAAGTTGACCCAACTTAATTTATTATTATTATATGGACTAACTATTTTAAGTTGACTCAACTTAATTTTATATTTTATGAACAAACTATTTTAAGTTGACTGAACTTAATTTATTATTATATGAACTAACTTTTTTAAGTTAGTTGTTGTAATAACTAGCCAATAATGAACGAATGATTGACTCGATCATTCTAGAGTCAAGATCCGGTTGCATCGGTTGTCGGATCAGCAGTAGTGATGGGAAGTTCGGTTATTTTCTGCGAATCGGTTCTTTTGGACCGTTCGATTCAATAAACCGGTTGAAGATAACGGTTCACCGGTTCTTTTGCGCTCAATGTAATGGCGTCATTGGCAATGATTGCCCTTGATTCAAGCCTTCAGTTTACCCGCGCTCATAACACTAGCACAGAATCAGATCAGAATCAATCACCAAAAGAATCAGTTCAGACGCTCTGTGTGTCGGTCTGCTTCACGCTGAATCACACATGCGCAGCATCATCAGCTCCTCGGTTCACGAATCAGACGCGTTTGACAGAAACGGTTCTTGACTCGTGAACGAGTCAATGTTTTGTTCGTTATCTGGCCCGGCTCGGTGTTCATCTTCAGTTCTCTCTTCACAGCAGTTCAGTCAGTGTACTGTTTGAGTAAATGAATTACTCCGGGATATTGGTTTGTTTGAACTCAGAGGGTGTGTCAGCCACATTAAAAAAGTTAACAGCTTAAGTAATTTGTGGATTAATGCGTATTGACGATATTGGGAAAACATGACATTGCGATATTTAATTTTTCTGCAATATATATTGCGATATGAAATCTTATCAAATTTTTCTTACAAACATATATGGGGTGAGCACCCTTACATTGTCATTTTAAATGATTTAAACATCAGAGTATTATTTAAATTAGAGTAAATTTTTTGTTTGTAAATTTAGGATATGGTTTGAATTGTTAAAATTGTAATTATCTCTGCAGTTAAGGATATCGCACAAATTTGACAACACAGAAAATATTTCATCACTGGATAGTGATGTTCGACACCATCATGTCAATTGATTTTGATTAATATGCACGAGGGAGAGAGAGCAAGACAGAGCTTGTGATGTTTGAAGACGGTGAAGATGAGCGTGCGGGCACGGCCAGGGCACTCTCACACTCTCTCTCTTTGCTCGTTCTTATATGAGCCCTGTTAAACTGACAGGACTTAAAAACACATGCAAATGATAAACTTTCACTCTATGATGGTTAAGCTGTGCAATTAATCCGCGAATCAGATTCGTCAAGGGCCAGGGAGCAGCTTGCCCATATGATTAATGAATAACGGATCAACTAAGACAGCCTACATGCAAATCCTGTGATGTGACTATCGTGGATTCGTACATCGCGATATCGATGCTTAAACGACGCATTGTGCAGCCCTAACACGAACCGTTTCAAACGATTCAGTTCGATTTGGTGAACTGGTTCAAGAAGATCCAGTTACATCGAGTGATTCATTCGCAAACCAGATATCACTAGACAGCAGTGAACTCACTCACAACAGACACGGAAGAGAAGACAATGATGAATAAAGTCGGTACAAAGCAAGAAGACTTTGAGACGCGTCTCTGCGTGCGCTCTGAACACCAGAACACCGCGGTACTGAATTGAGCTCTTTCGCTTTTCGCTCTTTTTTTTCCTGTTTATTTCAACTGTGATTTGTATTTGCTCATTCAGGTTCAGGATGACGCGAATGTCCTGAAGGAGAGCTCGGTTCAGTGTTGCTGTTTGCGAGACGCGGCTCTCTCTCGTGCAGACCGAACACAGCCCGAGTAACCAGATGCTCAGTTCAGCTTTCCCGCATCGCGGGGGTGAAGCCAACTTGATGTGTTGAATGCTCGGAGCACGTTATAAAACGTATTCTTAAAATACACATTTCTGTTTTAATAAATGCTCATATTAAATCATAGCATAACAAATAAGTTGGTACAAAAATAATCAGTGATACATTTGCCACCCCATAAAAATTTTGGTGCAATCGCATTTCAAAAGGTCGCATATGCGACTATCTTGGTCGCAGTGTAGTTCGACTGTATAAAAACAGATATACACGCAGCATTACAGTTCTGGTGAGGCACTTGAATGACTAACGTTACTTCAGAAAACTGAAGGAAGAGTTTGTGACGTTACCTTCAGAACTTCATCTGAACCAAGCGTATGTCAGCGATATCAAATGTAATGTTATGCGTTTCAAAATAACTGAGGTTGGTGCTCATCTATGGTGCTCATTCGTTTCCCTTATAAAATGCAGAGAAGAGACAGTTCGAGTAGTAATCTTGTTTTTTCCTTAATATTTCATCGATGTATATTCTGACGGATGTCTTTACGCTGTCAGGTTTAAAGTAATTCCCTTTTTATTCCCGCCTTTCTGAATCCATTAGTGATCCGTTGCGCTCTCGCGCTCTGTTTGCACGGCCTCTAACGCAGCGCTGGGCTCAAATAATAACATACAAACTGTATTTTTATCATTCTCCACATAAGTTCAGCTCAGTACCGCATGGGAGAATATTTGTTTTAATATTTATAAGGAAAATCCTGTGGAACCGGCTGCGAAACGAACATTTACATACATACAGAAAATACGACTCTTTAAACCTTACTCTTCTAAGACAACAAAAGTAATTTTACACGTTAAGACAATAAATACAAGTATTTAACTTACCAAAGTTGTATTCTGGTAAAATTTCCAAGCTTTGTGGAGAAACTGACCAGTATGGCTGATGACCTTCTTCTGTCTGCAATGGCCTTCAGGAGAATGACTAGATCTCGTGATAAGTGATCTTGAGAACGTGATATTGCTACTTCATTGATTCAAAACATTTTTTTTTAAGTTGAGAGAACAAATAATCTAGTTGAGCCAACTTTCGAGCTAGTTGAGACAGTGAAAACTTAAAATTTTTAGTTGAATGAACAAATTCAGTAACTGCAAGTTGTGTAAACATAAATAAATTTGTTGAAATAACTAAACTGCTAAATTATTTGTTATATATATATATATATATATATATATATATATATATATATATATATATATATATATATATATATATATATATATAATGTATTGGAGTGTATCTAAAAACAAATACATGTTCTAAAATTATACTTGACACATACCTGTGACTGATAAGATCACATTTAGCTTTTTGTTTCTCTATTATATCCAGTATATTTCCTTCTTCAACAGTGAAGTCTTTCCAAGACTCTGTCACTAAACAATGCAATATTTTAACGTAATCTGAAAGTATGATGAGTCAAAGTTTGTGAAATGTCAGCTGAGTGAAGCGTGATTCATGACATTTCTATGATTCTATGGGAGCATTGTTATGTTATACTATGTATGGCCTTTTTAATAACTTACCTCTCACTCTCCTAGTCATGCATGCTAGTCATTTCAATAGAGACATTGATGAAGTATTTAATTTGAATTAGAGTCTCATTCTACCTCTCATAAGTTCAAAACGGATTGCTATTAATAGCATTAGAGCCTATTTAGCATTAGAACTACAGTCAGAAAGTCCCATCTAAGGGATTTCCAGCCAAATATACTTTTGTAAATTGTTCTCAAGCTATTTTGTTGAACTAAAAGCAAAGTATGCTACTTCAGTAGACTCTTGTTACTATAAACACACCCTGCGCTCCGGAGACACACCAGACAGTTCGGCTTGGGTTACTGAGGGCATGTGAGGCAGCTCTTCTCAACCTTTACAAAACACTGAAACCTAAGCAACAAGGAAAGTTGCCAATTTAGATACTGCACATCCTTCATGGCACACAATATACAGTAGTCTGAGTCACTGATATCTTGAGGGGTGAGAAGTAAGAAGGAAAGTAGTGTACCACCCAAACTGCACTGTGACATGCTCTCAGATTCATGCACCTGTAAACAGATGCTCTGGGACGTCCCGCCAGCTGCATGAGACATCATGACACCATCTGGGAACTCAAAGAGCAGGTTTTGCCCATCATAGATGGACAGGCAAATAAAATAAACTAACAGGGCAGGGTCACTGGTTCACTTGCTCAAATAAGCACACAGAAACGCTCTCATACAGCATGACACACCAGCTTCTTATTTTCATTGCACTGTACAGGAAAGAAACTCTTTCTTGGAATAGAAACTGCTGGAAGCCGCACCTATTACGGATGTTATTTGACGTGTTCACGTATTTGCGCATTACAGAACAAAAGGTCTCTGATTGTGCAAAGTTTCCATTTAATGTTTAACTTAAAAAGTGCCCCTCTTGCACTTCCTTTAGGTTAAATCAGACTGAGACTCAGACTGAGGTTTATCTGTAGTTCCTGTCAGTAAACCTGTAAACGAGAACCAAACAAATCCAAAGATCTCTAAACCGAAAAGTAGCCTAATTGTGTGCAATAATTTGTCTATAATTAACTTCGCCATTACTTCCTCGTCTTTTTTAAACTGCTTGAGAAATCCATTACTGTAGATTAAAAAAACAAAAAGATTTCCTTCCAGAAATATAGCCTAAATAAAGCCAGATTAAAACCTTAGTTTACACTATTTTAAGGACCAATTCTCACCATTAACTAGTTGTTTACTAGCATAAATATAACTAGAAGATTTAATGCTTGACCGTATGTGAGATCTAGAGCTAATTAGGAGTTTATTGAGGAAAAAGTCATAGTTAGTTAAAGAATTGAGACATGAGAATTGGTCCCCAAACCATGTTGAAGTATAGGCTACATAACGTCTTTTAATTTTGGTAAGTGGCATCACAGTGTTACTTAAAATTTTTACCATTTTAAGTGTGTATTTATTCAGAGAGTCTGTTTTTGGAATAAAACTACCCCAGTTACATGTTAACGTTGGTTATTGTTCATTTAGTTAATCTTCCTCATCATATACACCTGATTCAATTAACTCAAGTGCTTGATAATGAATGTTCAGTATCACCAACAAAACTGAATTAACAATGATTAATAAAGAGAAATGAACATTAAACTATAGATTACTAATCACATTTTCATTTGCATATCTTTTTATCTGAATGACTGTCATTTGTTTGCAGTCTTTTTGCCTTTATTTAGTCTCCCAGCAAATCATTTGCTGCATAGTTTTCTTTGCATGACATATCCGTGTTCTTTCAGTACATTATTATTCTATTATCGTTTTTCATTCATATGCAACCTCTCATTGTTTTGCTTCGCAGCTGAGAAATCAGATCATTTACAAACAGTGAAGGAAGTAAAATCCTAAAGTCCCAAAATAAAACAAGACCTGCTTCTGAATGTGAAAGCAAGGCGTTTCCAGATTAATGGAGCAAACATAATGAACAAACCTTCATTTGCTTCCTTCTTCACTGCTTATTAATTCATTTAATAGAAAGTAAAGAGAAACTTGCATGATGCTCAATAATAATAATAATAATAATAATAATAATAATATATTAAAAGAAACTGGCAAACTACAGATGATAAATGGTGTTTAACACAATATCTATCTCTCTTTCATTCTCATCAGAATCATTTTAAACAGAGAAATAACTGTAAGTTAATTAATTTTATTGTTGGGCAAGTTATATTCTTAATTTTTAGGTTATAATAAAAATACAAATACAGATTAATTTCTGATACTACCAGAATATAATCACACAATTCAACATTATTAGCTTTCATTGACAAAAATAGCTTTCACTGACATTTTCCAAAGAATCAAGTTATTTAAACATGTCACAGTCTTAGCCAGCATCACCTCATGAGGTATTTGACATTAAAAGATTTGGTGTGTGACAGGAAAACAGTTTACAATATCTGTTAAGAAATCTTGATAATGTTCATCTGAACATGATCTGACCCATATTTGTGAAAGACTGAATGACCTCTGGATGTGTTTGCCTACAAACCAACAAGAAGCTTTGTTACTAATTTACTAACACTATTTCTTCTTCATCTTCCTGAAGCTGTTTGAGAATCTACAAAACAAAGAAACTCATGATAGTAAATTTAATGTATAAAATAACATTTCCTTCCAGAAATATAACCTAAATAAAACCAGATTAAAGTCTTCTGTGCAAGATTGAAACAAAATGCAAACCAGTTTATAACAATGTTTTGTCCAGGAATTGAAGTTTGAAATTAAGATACCATTGCAGATATTATGAATTATTATTGTCAGCGTCACCATTCACACATCAAAGCTTTTTTAATTGCTTTGTTTTACCTATTTGACTGCTGTTTGCTCTGAACGACTGTCATTTGTTTACAATCTTCTTTGTCGAGTAACCATAAAGTTACCCAGCAAATCATTTCCTGCACCGTTTCCTTTACATGACACATGCAATTTCCTACAGTCAATTAGAATTCTATGATCGGTTTTCATTTGTAAGCAACTTTTTATTGTTTTGCTTTGGTGCTGAGAAACCAAATGATTTTACTAACAGTGAAGGAATTAACTGAAAGGAAAGAAGAAATCCTAAAGTCCCCAAATGTAACAACACCTGCTTAATGTTCGTCATGTTTACCGGAGCCAGCATAATGATCAACATTAATTTGCTTCCTTCTTCACTAATGATTAATTCATTTAATGCAAGTTACAGAGTAACTTGGATGATGCTTAAAACAATATATTTAAAAAGGAAGAAAAAAGAAATAAACTGTACAGTGAATGATAAATCGTGTTTACGATACTATATATATCTGACTGTTTCTCTCTCTCACTCTTAACAGAATCAGTTTTAACAGAGGAATAACTGGAAGTTAATTCATTTTATTGTGGTGCAAGGTAATATTCTAGGTAATATTATAGGTCAGTCGTTTATAAATAAAGAATAATTTCAGATACTAAAATCATATGCAACTCAACATTATTAGGTTTCACTGACAAAAACGTTATACATTTTCGATGTGATTTGAAGAAAGCAATACTTATTGACCAGTTAGTGACTCCTGTAAATGTTTATGGTTATTTTAATGGCAGTTTGTCAAGTTATTTTAACCCGCCAAAGCGTCACCAACCTACAGCCTCACCTTGTGAGGTATTTGGCATTAAAACATTTGGTGTGTTACTGGAAACAGTTTACAACAATAGCAAACTACTGAGAAAACTTGATAAGCTTTATCTGAACATTATCTGACCCAGTGTTGAGAGGGATTTAATGAAGGCTGGGGATGAGTTTACCGACTCTAACCCTAACACTGTTTCTTCTTCATCTTCCAGAAGCTGTTTTAGAGCATTCAAAACAACGAAAAAAATAAAAAATATATATACATAGTGAATGAAATATAAAACTATATCCTTCCAGAAATATAGCCTAAATAAAGCCAAATTAAAGTCTTATGTTCATGGTTGAAACAACACGCAAACCGGTTTAAAACAATGCTTTTTCAAGAAATCTGAAGTTGCTTCATGTCACTCACTGTTTAACTTGTAATTAAGCTGCCAGTTTGTCAAGGTGTCAAGTTTTTCATTGTAATACTCCAAAGTGTTATCAAGCTACAACCTCACCTCCTGCCTGAGGTTTGCTGTCATTAAAATATTCTGTTTGCAGGAGTTTGAACATTTTCAAGAATTGGCAATGTTAGAACAACGCTGTATGATTTCTGAAATGATATTTAAAGGTACAATTTGTAAGGGATTTGCAGTAAAATATCCAAAAACCACTAGGCTAGTGTTATATATTTTGTCCAGCTGATTACAAACAATATCTCTAATGTTTTTAACTACTTGTAAATCATGAGAAAATTCCAGGGGGGCAGGGTTTCATATTTTTTTTGAAGCACCCCTGGGCGCCGCCATTGACTAGCGGACCCCCACCTGCTGTTAGCATTCCATTGACTCCCATTCATTTTGGCGTCACTTTGACAGCGAATAACTTTACATCTGAGGCGTTTAAAGACTCCATTTGTCCATTCATTATTTCTAAAGAAACACAAAATTTTAGGAGGCATGAAGTCAAGGGAGAAGCCCATAGAGAGTCCATAAAAGCAACAGGACAATATTATTCAACAACGTCTGCTAGATTCGGTGGGTGATTCAGATTTCTCTTGGCACAGCGATTAGAAGACTTACAATTGTCAGACAGGTTGCTCACGTGACATCTACGTCATCAAGCTCAGTGCTTGCTTCTAATTGACTTTATTTGTCTCTGTTGAATCCAATGTGGTCGCTGAGTCCATTTCTTTTACTGTCTATGGAAAATTCCCATTCTAAACAGTGACACGGGGCAGTGCACTCGCCTGTCAATGATGTTAGTTACCCTTTGTGACCGCCTTTACTGACGTAGAAACCACATGACAACAGTGTCATGGACAAATGCGGAAGTAGCTTCGCGAAAAACTTCAAATAGAAAGAGATGCCAATCTCGCTTGTGTTTTACTCGACTGGTGAGTTGTTTTGATTCATATCTTTACAGAAAACCTATGCTATTATAACGATCGACAAGATTAGTATTATAGGGCATACACGGCAAACGTGGGGCATCGCATCTCTAGACCTGCGCGAGGACGCGTCTGATCCATAGTCTGATCGCGTCTTTGAATTGACTTTGTATGTAATCTACTCACGCAAATCATCGAATTTGCATTGAATCCATGATTTATCTTTCCGTCTGATTGATTGCCATCAGTGGTTGGGTAGAAGACAACAAATCCCATCATTCCACGCTCCTTATTAGCGTCATCAAACCAGGCGATTGTTATTGTTTTGGTAGTGCACCCTCTAGTGGCAGGTCCTATAACCTGTATCTTTATATTAAAATGTGATAAAACAAAATAAGATTTTTGCATTTTTCTATTAATAACACTTTGAAAGAAATCTGTTATTATTAACGAAGTAGAAGGCCATCACACCCCAGTATTTGAAAAAAATATTAAGAAGGTCTTACAATTTATGCAGACATTTTTGTGTTATTTCTCTTATCAACTCACTGGCTGATCCTGCACATCTAAAATATGCTCAAAGTAAATGCACTAAGGGGGGCATCTTCCCCCATCTTACCGTATATATTTTTCTTAGAGTCATTGCCAAATTACTGACAAATTTGTATTATTTATGTTTTCACTGAAATTCACATGTACACTTCTGTGGCTGTGATTCCTACTAAATGTTGGTTCATTAGGCCAAACCAAATACAAATCCATGAAAAGTTTACAAAGTTTACATACATACAAATTTTTGCACTTGGTGGCACTAGAGGGTTCGAGGGGAACACCCTAATGTTGGCAGAACCTATTAGACCAGGGATCCTCAAATCTGGACCTCGAGATCCACTTTCCTGCAGAGTTTAGCTCTTTAGAGTTTAGCTCTAGCATGCTAATCAATGCCAATTAATGTCTATGGGATCATTAGAGAATCCCAGACAGGTGACTTTGATCAGGGTTGGAGCTAAACATTGCAGTGCATCGGACCTCCAGGGCAAGATTTGAGGAAGGGGGTTTTAGACCCATCCCACCCCAGCATTTTACATTGTCTGTTATTGACTCAGCCAGAAAAAAACAATCAATGTTACACACTTTCAGTGCTTGACTTTTCACTCAGTGGTTTTTTACCATCCTCTGCATGACTGTGAGTAGATGTATTCAGTCAGGACTCCATATTTATTTAATTATCAATATTTTATACAAATCTACAGTTTATTACAAATATAAAACAACACATTGACAAATATACACAATGTTACATTGTAATATTTCACAAAATGTATAAATAAATAGAAAAGGGTTTACAATTACTAGTAAGATAATAACTGCACTTATATGGTAAAAATGATTAACAATGCATTAATATTGCCTATTTGCAATATTTAGGCCTATTACCATCTTTATTCATGCATATAATTGTAATGTTTTTGTTTCCTGGCCCATTTGTCCAAAGCATCTCATGTTAACACACTAAATGGCTGTACAATACATATTGAACAATTACAGTACAATGGAAATGCATTGGGTGTTTGGCAGTTTCTATAAAGACTCTTCCTCCTCCTCCTGATGGTCATGTTGGCTGAGATCCAGAGAGCTCTGTGAGTCGGCAGGGGAATTTCGACCAATCCCAGAGTCCGTCTGAGTCTCTGACAAATTTGTCTGTGAGACACTGATATGACTGTGAGAATCTGTGACATCCATCTCAAAAGCTGTATTCATCTGACCATGCATGTGCTTCTTCTGAATGTCCTCGAAGATCTGAAGAACCTTGAGGAAATCACAGCACAACAGATTTGCTGTTAACTTCAGACAGCTGCATACGATTTTGAAAAATGGTACATGTGTGCTAGTTACCTTCGATTTAGGAATAAGCCCAACACGGAAAAACCCAATCTGGCCATTCTCAATTTTAGTGCAGTCTACCACTGTGGAGGCGATATTCTCTGGTGACGGCCCATCACACAACACCCCATCTACCTGCAGGATATACGCCAATGACAGTTAAGTCACTCAATTGGAAATACCTATGAATCTTCAAACAAATAAACCACCTACATACCTTGTCTCCAAGTTTAGAATAAACTTGGTTATGATGGGTAGTATCTGCCTCACCGGTTGGATTAGCAGAGGTTACCGCAATGGGACCCACCTAGTCAAACAGAAATGCATGGATAATACTGTAAAGGTGTATGTTAAACAGCTTTTTTATGAGCAAACATGACCATACATACTGCATTAATGAGGTGTGTAGCAACAGTGCAGTCTGGGTTTCTTATGGCTATGCTTTGCGGTGTGCCAATGTATTTGGATGAGTCACCCAATCCGAAGAATTCCATCCATGGAGCTACAAATAAATGGAGAGGTCTGGGTTATGACACAATGTGGTACACAACAAGCACAATGTGAATATCACAGTACCCACCTCTAGCTATAACTAAGCTAATGGAGGATGGCCAAGCAGCTTCCATAAAGTCCCAGAGGAGAGGGCTGATCTGGTCCCTGACTGGCTCCAACTGCTTTATAGATGAAACCCATAAGGACATGGGTCTTTCTTTCGCCTGTTTCTTTACCCTATTAATGTGGGATTGCATGGTTAGGTGACACTGGTGGAACAGATACCAAAGACTTTTAAGTATGGTTAAGGGATCTAAAATATGGTCATGCAGAATAGGCCATTAATATGTGCTTTATAAGTATTATTAAATAGCCAATATGCACATAATATGCATGATAGTAAGCAATTGGTAAATAGTGAGTTTTGGTCCTCAAACTGAAGTGTTACTGATAAACTTGAAATAGAAGTGGAGAAGGTAACTGACCTATAAGCTTTTTCAACAGCTTGTGGGCGGTTACATGCTGCTACAAGCACATAGACGGTGTCTGTGGGCATTCCACATATGCCCCCGTTCTTCATGATCTCTGTCATAAAAGAAAGCAAAGTATATTGGTATAGACACGCATGCATTCATGTGTACACCAATACATAGCAAATTTTCAAGTGACTCACCTGCAATTTGCTGAACGGATGAGGACTTCTTGGCTGGAAGGTGAGGACAGCTGTCTTTACCTCCTCCAAAGCCGCTCAACTTTATGAAAGGATCACCGAAAGGCATTTGTGGGCTTTTAAAGGTGCAGTTGAAAATGCTGGCCAGGAACATGTAGAAGCTGACCAGCCCGAGGATAATGGTCACGCCGATGTCATAGCCGTAGGGCAGCGCGCCTACTGCATCCAATAAGAAGCTAATGAGGATGAGTTGGAAGGTAAAGGTGTAAATGAACCAAGCCTTGTTGAGAAACAGGGCTCCAGCTGTAACTAACACATTGAAGACCATGAAACTGATGATCCCCACAGCTAGGTGTAGGCCACGCACATCTCCATAGAGGCCTCCGAAGCGCGTCAGTCCCCACACTGTCCACAAGATACCATAAAGAACGAAAGTCGTACTCTCTAGGGTCTTTCCTCGAGCGAATGCAACAGAGCCAGATATCAGGTGCAGCACACCACCAGAAACCACAGCCCAAGGCAGGATCAGAATGGACAAGGGGTTTCCACTAGTAAGCGAGGCTGTGATCGAAAATGCGGCCAGGACACTGCAGCCGTGGCCCAACACCTCAGCATCTGCATATTTAGAGTAGCCCAGATAGGGAGCGTGTAGCTCTTTACCATTGGTTTGTAAGACAAATCTATTACTGCGGGCCAACAGGTTCTTAAGGAAGCCTGCACCTGTAGGGATCTTGTTTGAGGAAGCCATGTTATAAAGGGTTATAAAGAGCACAAAAGCGGAGGCAACAAATATGGCGGCCTGTACGCCTTGTGTTCCCCTCTGAAAGAAGCTTTGGGGTTCAGATGCGATTGCAATGCAGTATGCCACAAAAAACAGCTGGTAGATGGTGTTCACAAACCCTCCCTGCAAGTTAAACAAGGCCAGGATGAAAAACAACACTGAGAATACAACTGGGAATGGCACTGGGGAATAGGGCACCTGCTTTGTGAAGTGCACCACTAGTGCGGTGTACCCTTCAGTGAACCTCAGGATGGATGTGAAACCATAGAAAGTGGCTGCCAGGGTGTCCATAGATCTGTAGCTCTTAACACACACACCCAGCTGGAAGACACCAGCGGTCCACAGCCAGGGCACATGGCCAGAGAAGAGCTTGGGGACAACACCAAGCAGAGGACAAGCTAGCACACTAGCTGACAACAGGTTCATGATCAATCCGACTGTCACAACATCATTAGCCTCTTGAATTTGCACTGGTTTCATGCTATCTTTGTTAAATGTTCCGGGGAGCTGAATCTTTCTCTGTGTGATGTACGATAACAAACGGCCGCTTCCGAAGTAAGCACCCACAAAACAGACCATGAGGTAGCAGACGGCGGTGGCTGCCTGTCCGAAGGCCGAATCTGCCAGACCTGCAATCTGGTGGGCGCACGCTAGACATATGCTCAGGGAGATGAATGAGAGGACAACCTCGTGACATAAAATAGCCACGATGCAGATGACAAGCAGTGCCAGAGTGAAAGCTGCAAGGCCTGGCACCATGGCATCCCGCAGACCTCTGCTGCTATTTATTATGTTTTCGCCTGCAAGTATGTGCACTAAACCTGAACCACACCATAGGGCTGACACCGTCAGACACAGACTACCAAAGAGTACATTGTGGGCCTGGCTGCGTCGAACACCTGGATAAAAGGACAGTGAGAGGAAGAATGATGGACAGAGAGAGAAAAGATTACACGGTATGATTTATGTTGTAAAGTTACACAAAAATAGTTTAAAGGTGAAATGTGTTATTCTTTACAGTATATATATAATAATATATATAATAATATATATAAAAAAGAAACTCTTGAATGTTGTCAAGTCAGAGAGCTCAAAAACAGCAATGTTTTGATATTGTCACAGTGCCACACCCTTTTCCTAAAAATCTATCTACAAATAATCTACTTTGAGCTTCAAGTCTACATGTACTACATTTGTAACATTTCAAGCTAGATATAGTGACATTTATTAATGAATTAATGAATTGAACAAGGAAAAAATCTTTTTGACACTATACAACTAAGACAACAAAGACTATAGACACAGATTAAATAAATAAATAAAACTTTTGATCAAATTGTAAATAATAAAAAAAAATCAGTGAATGTGATTTGCATTTCTGTGTGCAATACATTAAATCTTTTTTTTTTTTTTTTTTTTTTTTGTCCAATAATGTGTAAGACATACCTGAATAAACAAGCAGAGCAGCGAATATGAGGAGCAGAACTCCAAAAGCTGTGTTTGTGATCAGAGGTTCCTCTGGAGAGCTCGCATAGTTATTCACCAGAATCAACAAAGAACCTATTCACAAGACATTATTATTATTATTATTATTATTATTATTATTACTATTATCCTATGAACATTACGTTTTTTTTTTCCTTTTAGGGAGAACAGGGTTACCAGAGATAAACAGAATCAATGTTTTCACACCAGTGTAGTACAGTAAACACGTTAGTTTTGCCCTCATACTTGGATGAGGGAAATAATAAATAATCCTTAAATAATAAAACACATATTAAAAAGAATTAAATTTACAAGAATTACTATTATACTTAGCCTATTACAATGACAAAAAAAATTGTTATGCAAATGATTTTTTTTTTAAATTTAGACATTTCTTGCGAAAAGGTTTATTTATTTATGTATTTATATATGTAACTTCGAGATAAATAACTGCGATTATAACTTATATACTCTCTAATAAATAATTTCTAAAATATCTTATTTTGCTTCTTCTGTTTTCTGCCACCTACCCCCAGAGATGCCCAGGACACCGATGGAAAAGTGCAGTGATTCAGACTCCGCCATCCTCAGTCAGATGCGCTCTTCTCACACGCGCGCGGCTTTATACACACCCGTGACGTCATGCGACGTGACGCCAGACATGCGCTTAAAAAAAAAACTCTTTATTTCCTCCTATCCTGGAGTTTCCTCATCCTTTATTACACTTCTGGAAAATTACAACAACTCTTTTAATACAAAACAAAATCAATTCAATCAAATAACTTTTATTTATTCAAACCTTTGCCATATACGTAATTATTATATAACTTATTTTAGCCTTTTTGTTTAATTAACTGAAAAAAAAACATAAAATATAGATTTTGTATGAATGCAGATTTATTTTTAAAACCAAAAACACGTTTTACATTAATTATTATAGGCTACATTAGTTTCAAATGAATTAACGAAACAACAAATATAGAGCTCAAGATGAAGATAAGTGTTATGAAACTGTGGTTGTCAGATGGTAAAGTGATATGTTCATAACTGATGTGAAATACTGTTCCTGTGGATAGAACCTGTGTGAATCTGAGGAGAACTGACTTCATACAAAGAAAAGAAAAAAAAAAAAAAAACTAAAACACACGCAAAACTTGTGCTGCATTTATGCAAGTACTTTGATACTTATCAAATAAAGATATAGGCTACTAAAGTTTATAACCTAATATATACTCCAGAGCTCTCCACACTTCCCTCTTTCATTCACGTGAAGCTAATCTTCAGCCTCGGTACAGTGTGGTTAATATGGCACCAATACAAACACATACAGTTGAACTCAGGTATGAGGTATGACTAAGCAAAGTCTGTTCGGGAGAAGAGAGACAATAGCCCTATAGTTTAATTTTTCCTTCCATGAACACGCCTTCATGGGAGGAACTGTCCCGACTCGATATAAGCAGCACTCAAGTGCGTGGAGAGAGAAACACTCTTCACTTCTCACCTCACCTCAACTCAACTCTCTTTACAAGGTAAGCTGCAGCCCTGCATTAAACGACCGCAAGTCTAGGTTTCATGAAAAGTTTAAGATTGTTGAACATCGAAACATCTTTTATTTTAACAGCAGGTATGCAATTTTCTGTTTTAGCCAACAGTTCTGATATTTCTTAAACTTACTTCAAAATGTTAACCATCGTTTTTTATCAGCACGTGAAAACCTTTTGTAATAAAGAAATAATCCCTGAATCCGGGTTCTGTTCAGTGCTTGTTTACGTGAACTCCGTGGAAACTGATCTGGTGTTACCTTGGCAAGATCTCTAGGGCACGAGTGTTATGTAAATATTTAATTCTGTCTGTGTGTAGGTGATTGCCACCTGCTGCCTGCTTGCCACATCTTTTCTCAGTGCCAAGAAGAGTCCCTTACTGTTCGAATGAATGCGTGGAGTTAGAGGCCAGCATTAATATTTCGTTTCTCTCTTTCTGTGTGTGTGTTTGAGCACAGTAAGCATGGTAAAGCGCGTGGCAGTGATTCTGGCCGGCTGCGGCGTGTATGACGGCACAGAGGTCCACGAGGCGTCTGCTGTGATGGTGCACCTCAGTCGAGCAGGTGCCAAGGTAAAGCACGCAAATAAAACAACACAAAGCTTAAAAAGGGTTCGAAAGAACACTCTGAAAATCTTTTTTTTTTTAAACATAAACAGAACATGTGAAAATGCGCTCTCACACGCAGCTCGTTGCTTTGCAGGTCCAGATGTTTGCGCCTGATGCTGAGATGATGCATGTGGTGAACCACTGTGAAGGCAAGCCCGTGACGGACACGAGGAACGTGCTACAGGAGAGCGCGCGCATCGCCCGGGGTGACGTCACAGACCTGGTCAAGTTGGACGTCGGCGCCTTTGATGCGCTCATCATCCCAGGTGATCAAACACGCGCCCACTGCACGAAGGAGGACTATAGAAATAAATATAGAATGATAACTTCATTAAAATACAAATGAATGGACGGACGATCAAGTTCTGTTTATTATAAGTGCGTGCTGCAGTTTTGACTTCTGCTGCTTCATTATATTATGACAAGTAACGTCCTTGATATGAATGTTAAAATTAATTGAAATCAACATGGCATCCATTTTTATAATGTAAGGTGCACTTGTTGGCACTAGACTGTTTATTTATTTAGGCTACTTATTTATTTACCTACTTACCTCATAATTTAGAAATAAAATACTATTATCTCTGATTTTAAAATTGTTTACTTGTGCGGGTCTATTTTGGGCTTGTAAACACTTGATTGTGATGATTGTGTAGCATATGAAATATGTAATACATGTAAAACTATTTTGATTTATATTATTACAGCTTCCAAGAGTGCTTAATCATAAAAAGAGTTGCAGCAATATATGGGATCATGATTTGCTTGGGCTTAAGGGGAACAGTGCAAACTGTTTAGTCACTGGCTTGATTTATTGATGAATTAAAAACAATAAACCATTGTGCAGCATGAACCTCCGACTGTAGGTCTTACGAACCAAAAACCACTGATCACAGATGAGACATTAGAGTTAACACGCTTACATATTGTTCCATTAATTTCTGTAAAAGTCTGTTTGCAAAACTTGTCAAATGCCACTGGTTTACCAAAGAATCCACAGAGAAATTAACTGAACCAAACTCTACTGAGACTTTCACATAGCTGAAAATATGGAGTTTCAAGCTAGACCAATATCCATTTTTTTTTTTTTAGCAACGTAAAAAAAGAAAAAAAAAGAAAAGAAAGTTGACTAACTTGTAAGACTATCTATGCCTTTTATGCAACTGGCCGTGTCAGTAAAAAATGTTTTTAGACTAACAAGGAAGTTTTGAATTCTGAAACTGAAAGTCTGAAACTTTAATTAATAGCATAGTGACACCTTGTATGTTAATTTCAAGGAAAATTAGATTTCTTTCTTCATTCTTTGGTATTAAATTTAACTATTAATGTGCCGTACAGGTGGTTTTGGAGTGGCTAAAAACCTGAGCGACTGGGCCACCAAAGGCAAGGAATACTCAGTTGAACCTGAGGTTGAGAAGGTCATTAAAGCTTTCCATCAGGCCAAGAAACCCATGGGCATGTGCTGCATCTCTCCTGTGCTGGCAGCCAAAGCTATTCCCGGGTGTGAGCTGACCGTCGGCCACGACTCGGAGTGTGAGAAGTGAGTCTGGGCAGGTTTTTGCTCTGGGTTCTGATGATGTTAATGGTTCAGAGGTGCTTTGGATCTGAACTCAGTGTTGTCTTTCTTATGCTTGCAGGTGGCCATACGCTCAAGTGGCTAAAACCATGGTTGAAATGGGCTGCAAACACTTGAACAAGAACGTGGGCGAGGTGCACATCGATACCAAGAACAAACTGGTGACTACGAGTGCGTTCATGTGCAACGCTCCGATCCATGAGATCTATGACGGTCTGGGTGTCATGGTCAAAGAAGTTCTCAAACTAGCTTAACTTTCACTGTCTAAATATTGTTACATCAATAGATATGTTTATTTATTTATAAATGAATAATGTTGTCATCTAAACCCAGAAAACAACCCATCACAAAACCAATGAGACCAGTTCGTTTTCAGTAAAACAGGGCAAACATACTGTCAGTGTTTATATTTTTGTGGTAGTCTATTATCAATAAAACTGAACAGATTTTAAACATTTCCTTGTTCATTGATGTGTTAATGTTGTTCATATCATTATAGACAAGCTCAATTATTATTAGTATTAGTATTATTTTAACTTTTCTTGTACACTTATTTGTTTTTTCATTAAGATTGGCAGCTCACACCCCCAAACACTGGCATCACTAAAGTGGATTTCAATTTCATAAAAATAAAAATAATAATAATACATGCATAAAAATAAAACACATATTAAAAAACTAATATACATTTCAAATAATATTTTGTGACAAATAACACATTTGACAAATTAAAATTAAACAAAATACAAAGAGCCAAAAGTTCAATACACTTGGTTAAATCAGACAGTGTGATCATGTTAGATAAGAACCTAGGATATCACACACACACACACACACACACTCACACACACACACAAACACAGACACACACGGACAGACAGAGAGAGTGAGTCAAACTAAAATTTATTTCATTCAAGTTTTGGGGTATAATATTTATATTGCTATCTTCACTTATGTAAATGAACTATAGTGTCCTTCACCCACTAGTAAACAAATGTAAAAAATTATATCTGGTGCCTGAATAATTTTTGGTTTGACTATATATATGTATACAGGTGCATCTCAATAAATGTCGTGGAAAAGTTAATTTATTTCAGCGATTCAAATAAAAATTAAGAAACTTGTGTATTAAATCAATTCAGTGCACACAGACTGCAGTAAGTCCTTGGTTCTTTTAATTGTGATGATTTTGGCTCACATTTAACAAAAACCCACCAATTTATTTTCTTAAATGATGATGTTTGTTCCTCCAAATTAATTTAATAAATACATCATGTGACTGTATTACAGTCAACTCATCCTAATAAGGCCCGTACTCCAGGCTTTCAACCAAATGAAAAGGACGAGCAGAGACAAAAATCACAGATAACAAAATTTATTAATCAATTAAATTACTACCACCACATTAACTCGACAGTAATAATTAAAAGACCCTTTCGACCGATGGAAACAGGTCAACGAAATGGGCTTTGTTGTGGTTGGCCTACAGGGGCCGCCCACCATACACTGACCAACACAAAAAAATTCAAAAAAATACAAGAAAAGAGGAATATAAAAAAAATAAACTAATCAAGTTAGTTTATTTTCTCTGATTGCAATAACCAATTTACTGCTCAAATAATAAACACAAACACTTCAAACCAAATAAAGAACACAATTATGTAAATCCACCCAACACAAACCAAATAAGCCAAAATAAGACAAATTAAATGAATAAAAAAAAACAATCACCCACAATAACTACACTACATTCTTGAGCAGTTCTAATGTAAAGCAGATCAAAGAAATAATACAACTCGAATAACAAAATAATCAAAATACTAAATCAATTAAAAAACAACCTAAATGATAATAGCTAATAATTACAACAAAACCCAAAATAAAATAAAGAAACAAACAAACACACAATTTCAGTTAAACTCACACACACACACAACAACTACAATCGGCAAATAAATAAAAATCAAAAGGATTGCGTCACCGTTAATCTGCTCCGTAAGTGAGCGATGTCAATATGCAGGAAGCAACCCCAAATACAATAACCCCAGATTACTAAATAACTAAAGTTAAACCATACATAAAATTGCGCCAGCGTGGTGGCGAACACCATGCAATCCCGAAATCAAGTTACGTCCATCACTAGATGGTTCTAAGGTGGTAAAGTCAACTGCCACTATTTGGTTGGGCTTAGATGCCAACAAGTGTCCCGTAGGGGCACGAGCTACTGGATAACTGGGCTTTGAAATAGTACACTGTTGACAGTTCTGACAATGCTCTTGTACATAGGTGCTCATATTTGGCCAATAGCATCTCCTACGAATTAGCTCATAAGTCTGTTCCCTGCCTTGATGGCCATGCCCATCGTGCAACTGCGTAAATACCTCGTTCCATAAAACCTCTGGTAATACCAATTGGTCCACCTCCTCCCCACCATCAGGAAGTTGGAGGTGGCGGTACAACAATCCCTCCTTAACAAACAATCGACCCCATTGTCGCAAGAGCTCCAGCCCAGATTTCGACATTGACTGACGCTCCACCTTAGAAGGGTACTTATTTCTGGAAAAAAATGCAAGGAACTCACTCAATGTTGGATCATCTAACTGCATCTGCTGGAGCTCTTCCTTAGAATGAAATGGTAAGGCGACAATGGCATGTTGCTCTGCACCTACCAACTCACCTTCATCCTCCTGTTGGATGTCAACTGTATGGAGTATCTGGGGCAATGGCGTACCAAGGGACTGCGTCCGAGTGCAGGAGGAATACTGCCTTGATAATGAGTCGGCATTACCATTAACCCGACCAGGGCGATACTTTACTTCAAAATCAAAAATTGCCAACTGAGACACCCACCTCTGCTCAGTTGCACCCAACTTGGCTGAATTCAGGTAGCTCAGTGGGTTGTTATCTGTATAAACGGTACACTGATGACCCAGGAGATAATCCTTAAATTTTTCCACCATCGCCCATTTAAGGGCAAGGAGTTCAAGCTTCATGGAACTGTAATTTTCCATATTCTTTTCTGTAGGCCTCAGCCCTCGGCTGGCATAGGCCACTGGTCATAACTTTCCACCTTGCTCCTGACTAAGCACTGCCCCTAATCCCAAATGACTAGCGTCAATGTCAAGCACGAAGGGCTTCGTAAAATCGGCATAGGCCAACACCGGAGCTGCCACCAATTTCCCTTTGAGAGACTGGAATCCCTGCTCACACTCTGGGGTCCATCAGCTCTCTATGGGTCTACCTGAGCCCCTCTTTTTCTTTGTCCCACCCAACTCCGCTACCAGGCAATGCAGAGGAGCAGCCAACTTGGCAAACCCCTCTACAAAACGCCGATAATAACTCACAAAGCCCAAAAATGATCGCAACTCTGCAACGTTACTAGGTCGCCTCCATTCTGCCACTGTGCTAATCTTACTGGGATCGGTAGAAACTCCTCCTTTTGAAACCACGTGCCCCAAGTAATGAACCTCCTGACGGAAAAAACAGCATTTCTCCAGTTTGGCCTTTAAGCCCTCCTGCTGTAACCGGCTAAAAACCAACTCCAATCGTGCAAGATGTTGGGCAACATTGGTGGAAAAGACAATGATATCATCCAAGTACAACAACAAGGTTTGGAATCGTTGATCTCCAAACATACGTTCCATCAACCGTTGAAATGTACTTGGGGCATTGCACAACCCGAAGGGCATCCGATTAAATTCGAAAAGCCCAAAGGGTGTGCAAAAAGCAGTCTTACCCTTGTCTTGCTCTGCCACAGGAACCTGATTATAGCCACTTACTAGATCAACCGTTGAAAACCACTGAGCCCCAGAAAGTGCATCTAAGGTCTCTTCGATGCGGGGCAAGGGAAAGGCATCCTTCCTTGTCTTTTGATTTAACTGTCGGTAATCGACACATAACCGTATGTTGCCATCTTTTTTTTTTTTACGACAACTATAGGGGAAGCAAAGGGGCTACTACTTTCCCTAATCACCTGACTCGCAAGCAATTTTTGCACATGTTCCTTAACCGCAACATAGTCAGAAGGGGGGATTCGCCGATACCTCTGCCGAATAGGAGCAGAATCCAAAAGTGGGATCTCAACTGATCTCAAGTTGGTACACCCCATTGATTATTTTTTTTTACATGATGAATCTCGAACAAAAAGAGATAATGCCGGATAAACAAAGCTAGATACTCCTTCGACTTTGCTTAATCAATCAATCACCTTTATTTATATAGTGCTTTAAACAAAATACATTGCATCAAAGCACTGAACAACATTCATTTGGAAAACAGTGTCTCAATAATGCAAAATGATAGTTAAAGGCAGTTCATCATTGAATTCAGTGATGTCATCTCTGTTCAGTTGAAATAGTGTCTGTTTTTATTTGCAATCAAGTCAATGATATCGCTGTAGATGAAGTGACCCCAACTAAGCAAGCCAGAGGCGACAGCGGCAAGGAACCGAAACTCCATCGGTGACAGAATGGAGAAAAAAACCTTGGGAGAAACCAGGCTCAGTTGGGGGGTCAGTTCTCCTCTGACCAGACGAAACCAGTAGTTCAATTCCAGACTGCAGCAAAGTCAGATTGTGCAGAAGAATCATCTGTTTCCTGTGGTCTTGTCCTGGTGGTCCTCTGAGACAAGGTCTTTACAGGGGATCTGTATCTGGGCTCTAGTTGTCCTGGTCTCCGCTGTCTCTCAGGGATGTAGAGGTCCTTTCTAGGTGCTGATCCACCATCTGGTCTGGATACGTACTGGATCCGGGTGACTGCAGTGACCCTTTGATCTGGATACAGACTGGATCTGGTGGCTACGGTGACCTCGGAATAAGAGAGAAACAGACAAATATTAGCGTAGATGCCATTCTTCTAATGATGTAGAAAGTACGGTGTTATGTGAAGTGTTTCCGGTTCCGGTTTACCTAATTAATGCAGCCTAAAAATCCTTTAACGGATTTGGATATTAAAAGCATATTAGTATGTTATGTGTATGCCAGGTTAAGGAGATGGGTCTTTAATCTAGGTTTAAACTGCAAGAGTGTGTCTGCCTCCCGAACAATGTTAGGTAGGTTATTCCAGAGTTTAGGCGCCAAATAGGAAAAGGATCTGCCGCCCGCAGTTGATTTTGATATTCTAGGTATTATCAAATTGCCTGAGTTTTGAGAACGTAGCGGACGTAGAGGAGTATAATGTAAAAGGAGCTCATTCAAATACTGAGGTGCTTAACCATTCAGTGCTTTATAAGTAATAAGCAATATTTTAAAATCTATACGATGTTTGATAGGGAGCCAGTGCAGTGTGGACAGGACCGGGCTAATATGGTCATACTTCCTGGTTCTAGTAAGAACTCTTGCTGCTGCATTTTGGACTAGCTGTAGTTTGTTTACCAAGCGTGCAGAACAACCACCCAATAAAGCAGTACAATAGTCTAACCTTGAAGTCATAAATGCATGGATTAAGATTTCTGCATTTGACCTTGAGAGCATAGGCCGTAATTTAGATATATTTTTGAGATGGAAAAATGCAGTTTTACAAATGCTAGAAACGTGGCTTTCTAAGGAAAGATTGTGATCAAATAGCACACCTAGGTTCCTAACTGATGACGAAGAATTGACAGAGCAACCATCAAGTCTTAGACAGTGTTCTAAGGTTATTACAAGCAGAGTTTTTAGGCCCTATGATTAACACCTCTGTTTTGTCTGAATTTAGCAGTAAGAAATTACTCGTCATCCATTTTTTTATATCAACTATGCATTCCATTAGTTTTTCAAATTGGTGTGTTTCAACGGGCTGCGAGGAAATATAGAGCTGCGTATCATCAGCATAACAGTGAAAGCTAACACCATGTTTCCTGACGATATCTCCCAAGGGTAACATATAAAGCGTGAAGAGTAGCGGCCCTAGTACTGAGCCTTGAGGTACTCCATACTGCACTTGTGATCGATATGATACATCTTCATTCACTGCTACGAACTGATGGCGGTCATATAAGTACGATTTAAACCATGCTAATGCACTTCCACTGATGCCAACAAAGTGATCAAGTCTATGCAAAAGAATGTTGTGGTCAATTGTGTCAAACGCAGCACTAAGATCCAATAAAACTAATAGAGAGATACACCCACGATCAGATGATAAGAGCAGATCATTTGCATACCTGTCAAGTATCCCGTTTTGGCCGGGAAAGTCACGTATTTTACCCTTCTTTCCCACGGCCTCCCGTATTAGTATTTTCCCGTAAATCTCCCGTATTTTTATTTATTTATTTTTTTACCTGCGTTATTAATAAAATAATAATAATAAAAACATTCCCAATCTGAGCTCTGTCACTAGTCTCGTGATAACTCCCACCTGTAGTAGCCTGTCGCGAGGGGTGTTTGAGGTCAGATGACATGAGTTATAATGTGGGAAAAACAACAACAACGAAAGAAAAAACAGAGACGGATGATGGATGCTACAATAGAGAGTGAAGGCACACCTGCCAAAAAACCAAAACCCATGTGTAAATACCGTGATAAATGGGACTGCGAATTTACTTTTTTAAAGAATGCAAAGTCTGCAACAAATTGGTACAACAACTCACTAAAAGAGTAAAAGAAAAGTTGTGAAATGAAAAGAAAAACTGTAAAAGAAAAGCAATATGAAATGAAAAGAATGTGTGGAATTAAAATAAAATGTAAATGTAAAAACAAGCAATGTTAAATTAACAGAAAATATGCAAATAAGCCTTTAAATAAATGCTCTTCATATATACCCTTTTGTGTTTTCATTTGGGCTATAACACCTGTCTTAAAATGTAAGGGATACTGGAGCTTTGTTGGGGTGGTGGGACTGCTCGCAATGGGCGCTGGAAAATTTCCCTTATTTTCAAATCCAAAACTTGACAGGTATGATCATTTGTAACTCTAAGGAGAGCAGTCTCAGTACTATGATACAGTCTAAATCCTGACTGGAAATCCTCACATATACCATTTTTCTCTAAGAAGGAATATAATTGTGAGGATACCACCTTTTCTAGTATCTTGGACAGAAAAGGGAGATTCGAGATTGGTCTATAATTAACAAGTTCTCTGGGGTCAAGTTGTGGCTTTTTTATGAGAGGATTAATAACAGCCAGTTTGAAGGTTTTGGGGACATATCCTAATGACAATGAGGAATTAATAATAGTCAGAAGAGGACCTATGACTTCTGGAAGCACCTCTTTTAAGAGCTTAGATGGTATAGGGTCTAACATACATGTTGTTGGTTTAGATGATTTTACAAGTTTATATAATTCTTCCTCTCCTATAGTAGAGAATGAGTGGAACTGTTCCTCAGGGGGTCTATAGTGCACTGTCTGATGCGATACTGTAGCTGACGGCTGAATGGTTGCAATTTTATCTCTAATAGTATCGATTTTAGAAGTAAAGTATTTCATAAATTCATTACTGTTGTGGTGTTGGGAAATGTCAACACTTGTTGAGGCTTTATTTTTCGTTAATTTAGCCACTGTATTGAATAAATACCTGGGGTTATGTTTGTTTTCTTCTAAAAGAGAAGAAAAGTAATCAGATCTAGCAGTTTTTAATGCTTTTCTATAGGATATGCTACTTTCCCGCCAAGCAATACGAAATACCTCTAGTTTTGTTTTCCTCCAGCTGCGCTCCATTTTTCGGGTTGCTCTCTTTAGGGTGCGAGTATGCTCAATATACCATGGTGTCAAACTGTTTTCCTTAACCTTCCTTAAGCGTAAAGGAGCAACTGTATTTAAAGTGCTAGAAAAAAGAGAGTCCATAGTTTCTGTTACATCATCAAGTTGTTTTGAGGTTTTGGATTATGCTGAGGAATTCGGATACATCAGGAAGATAACTTAAAAAGCAGTCTTTTGTGGTAGAAGTGATGGTTCTTCGATACTTGTAACAAGGAGTAGAATTTACAATTTTGGCTATATGAAGTTTACACAGAACTAAATAATGATCTGAGATATCATCACTTGGCTGAATAATTTCAACACTATCAACATCAATTCCATGTGACAGTATTAAATCTAGAGTATGATTTCGACAATGAGTAGGTCCTGAAACGTTGTTGTCTAACACCAATAGAGTTCAGAATGTCTATAAATGCTGATCCCAATGCATCTTTTTCATTATCGACATGGATATTAAAATCACCAACTATTAAGACTTTATCTGCAGCCAGAACTAACTCGGATGTAAAATCACCAAACTCTTTAATAAAGTCTGTATGGTGCCCTGGTGGCCTGTATACAGTAGCCAGTACAAACATAACAGGGGATTTATCATTAACATTGGTTTCTCTGGATAATGTTATATGAAGCACCATTACTTCAAACGAGTTATACTTGAAGCCTGCCCTCTGAGAAATCCTGAAAACGTTGTTATAAATTGAAGCAACTCCTCCCCCTTTGCCTTTTAGACGCGGCTCATGTTTATAACAATAATCTTGGGGGGTGGACTCATTTAAAATAATGTAACCATCAGGTTTTAGCCAAGTTTCTGTCAAACAGAGCACATCTATATTATGATCAGTTATCATATTATTTACAAAAAGTGTTTTCAAATGGATCTGATATTCAATAAGCCAATCTTTATCATTTGTTTATCCATATTGCATTTGTTTTTTATTTGTTGAACCTCAATTAAATTGTTAACCTTAACTTGGTTTGGACGTTTTTTGTATTTTCTAGTTCGGGGAACAGACACAGTCTCTATAGTGTGATATCTAGGTGAAAGAGTCTCTATGTGCTGAGAATTAACTGACCTTTGTGACGGGAGGCAGCTAGCAGACGGTCGGTTTAGCCAGTCTGTCTGCTTCCTGACCTGGGCCCCAGTTAGTCAAGTATAAACACTAAGACTATGTGCCATATTTCTAGACAGAAGAGCAGCACCACCCCAGGAGGGATGAAGACCATCTCTTTTAAACAGGTCAGGTCTGCCCCAAAAGCTCGTCCAATTGTCTATGAAACCTATGTTATTCTGTGGGCACCACTTAGACATCCAGCCATTGAGTGATGACAATCTGCTATGCATCTCGTCACCATGGTAAGCAGGGAGGGGACCAGAGCATATTACAGTGTCTGACATCGTGCTTGCAAGTTCACACACCTCTTTAATGTTATTTTTAGTGATCTCCGACTGGCGAAGTCGAACATCATTAGCGCCGGCATGAATAACAATCTTACTGTATTTACGTTTAGCATTAGCCAGCACTTTTAAATTTGCCAAGATGTCAGGCGCTCTGGCTCCCGGTAAACATTTGACTATGGTGGCTGGTGTCTCTATATTCACGTTCCGTACAATAGAATCACCAATAACTAGAGCACTTTCATCAGGTTTCTCAGTGGGTGCATCACTGAGTGGGGAGAACCTGTTTAATGTTTTGATCGGAACAGAAGAGCGGTGTTTTGACCCACGACTACGCTGCCTCACCGTCACCCAGTTGCCCTGCTGCAGGGGCTCTGCTGGAACCGGACAATGTACAGGAGTCCCTGAGCTAGACGCATCCAAAGCCGTATCTAGAGCCCTAACATTCTTACTGTCCTCAATTAAAGTTTGGATGCGTGTCTCTAATTCTGAAATCTTCTCTGTCAGCCTAACTATTTCCCTGCATTTATCACATGTGAATCCCTCATCAGCGACAGAGATAGATAAACTGTACATGTGGCAAGAGGTGCAAATAACAGAACCCTAAGAGAACCCTGCCTATAATACTCAGATCTCTTTGTAGCCAATTACTGAATATACAGGTGCTGGTCATATAATTAGAATGTCATCAAAAAGTTGATTTATTTCACTAATTCCATTTAAAAAGTGAAACTTGTATGTTATATTCATTCATTACACATAGACTGATATATTTGAAATGTTTATTTCTTTTAAATTTGATGATTATAACTGACAACTACGGAAAATCCCAAATTCAGTATCTCCAAAAATTAGAATATAACTTAAGACCAATACAAAGAAAGGATTTTTAGAAATCTTGGCCAACTAAAAACTATTAGAATGAAAAGTATGAGCATGTACAGCACTCAATACTTAGTTGTGGCTCCTTTTGCCTGAATTACTGCAGCAATGCGGCGTGGCATGGAGTCGATCAGTCTGTGGCACTGCTCAGGTGTTATGAGAGCCCAGGTTGCTCTGATAGTGGCCTTCAGCTCTTCTGCATTATTGGCTCTGACACATCGCATCTTCCTCTTCATAATAACCCATCGATTTTCTATGGGGTTAAGGTCAGGCGAGTTTGCTGGCCAATTAAGAACAGGGATACCATGGTCCTTAAACCAGGTACTGGTAGTGTTGGCACTGTGTGCAGGTGCTGAGTCCTGTTGGAAAATGAAATCTGCATCTCCATAAAGTTGGTCAGCAGCAGGAAGCTGTGTTGACCTTGGACCTCAGAAAACAAAGTGGACCAACACCAGCAGATGACATGGCACCCCAAACCATCACTGACTGTGGAACTTTACACTGGACCTCAAGCAACGTGGATTGTGTGCCTCTCCTCTCTTCCTCCAGACTCTTGGACCCTGATATCCAAAGGAAATGCAAAATGTACTTTCATCAGAGAACATAACTGTGGACCACTCAGCAGCAGTCCAGTCCTGTTTGAAGCGAGACGCTTCTGACACTGTCTGTTGTTCAAGAGTGGCTTGACACAAGGAATGTGAAGCTGAAACCCATGTCTTGCATACGTCTGTGTGTAGTGGTTCTTGAAGCACTGACTCCAGCTGCAGTCCACTCTTTGTGAATCTCCCCCTCATTTTAGAATGGGTTTTGTTTCACAATCCTCTCTGGGTTGCTGTTATTCCTATTGCTTGAACACTTTTTTTTCTACCATATCTTTTCCTTCCCTTCTCCTCTCTATTAATGTTCTTGGACACAGAGCTCTGTGAACAGCCAGCCTCTTTTGCAATAAACTTTTGTGTCTTATCCTCTTTGTGCATGGTGTCAATGGTCCTCTTTTGGACAACTTTCAAGTTAACAGTCTTCCCCATGATTGTGTCGTCTACAGAACTAGACTGAGAGACCATTTAAAGGCCTTTGCAGGTGTTTTGAGTTAATTAGCTGATTAGAGTGTGGCACCAGGTGTCTTCAATATTGAACCTTTTCAAACGTTTCTAATTTTCTGAGATACTGAATTTGGGATTTTCCTTAGTTGTCAATTATAATCATCAAAATTAAAAGAAATAAACATTTGGAATATGTCAGTGTGTGTAATGAATGAATATAATATACAAGTTTCACTTTTTGAACGGAATAGGTGAAATAAATCAACTTTTTGCTGATATTCTAATTATATGACCAGTTCCTGTATTTTGAGCTTTAATTTAGGAGAAAATTTTAGTTCTAGTCTCTCAGCCATGTCAACACCTACCTTTCATTTGACTCATGAAGGCACAATATTTCACATTTTGTTTTATATAATTTTAATCCAGAAGCATCAGACAATGAATGTACTAACTGAAATATGGTAGATAATTGTTCTTTATTTTTCAAAAATAAAAAAAATATTATGTGCAAGTTGAGTTAATCTGATTGTTTATTAAAGATAGTAATTCCAATTCCACTTTAATGGAAATAAATTCTACTACAATAAGAAATAAAAATGGGGATATAGGACAAACTTGATGTACAACTCTAAAGATTGAAAATCTTTTAGAGGAATTAGGATATCAATTAATAGAACTATTCATATCTCTGTGAAACATTTCAATTACAGGAATAAATCTATCCCAAAAAAAAAAAAAACAAGATTGTTTTTCAACAAATTAGAAAACTTCATAAGACCAATACAAAAAAATAAATAAAAAAATAAATAATAATGATAATAATAATAATAATAATAATAATAAAATAAAAACATGTTTAAATAGTTTTCCTTCTGGAAAGTATGTTAATTTACTGTACATGTACTCAATACTTGGTAGGGGCTCCTTATGCTTTAATTACTGTCTCAATTCGGCGTGGCATGGAGGTGATCAGTTTGTGGCACTGCTGAGGTGGTCTGAAGCACAGGTTTCTTTGACAGTGGCCTTCAGCTCATCTGCACTGTTTGGTCTCTTGTTTCTCATCTTCCTCTTGACAATAGCCCATAGATTCTCTCTGGGGTTCAGGTCTGGTGAGTTTGCTGGTCAGTCAAGCACACCATCACCATGATCATTTAACCAACTTTTGGTGCTTTTGGCAGTGTGGTTAGGTGCCAAATCCTGCTGGAAAATGAAATCAGCATCTTCAAAAAGCTGGTCAGCAGAAGGAAGCATAAAGTGCTGCAAGATTTCTTGGTAAACAGATGCAGTGACTTTGGTTTTCAAAAAACACAATGTAACAACACCAGCAAATGACATTGCACCCCAAATCATCACAGACTGTGGAAACTTAACACTGGACTTCAAGCAATTAGGGCTATGAGCTTCTCCACCCTTCCTCCAGACTCTAGGACCTTGGATTCCAAATAAAATATAAAACTTGCTCTCATCTGAAAAGTGGACTTTGGTTGTGTATCTTTTTCTTCGACACTTTTTCTTTCCATTCAACTCTCTGTTAACATGCTTGGATACAGCACTCTGTGAACAGCCAGCTTCTTTGGCAATGAATGTTTGTGTCTTACTTTCCTTGTGAAGGGTGTCAATGATTGTCTTCTGGACAACAGTCAGATCAGCAGTCTTCCCCATGATTGTGTAGCCCAGTGAACCAAACTGAGAGACCATTTTGAAGACTCAGGAAACCATTGCAGGTGTTTTGAGTTGATTAGATGATTGGCATGTCACCATATTCTAATTTGTTGTGAATTGCTGGTTTCTTGTTAAATGTGAGCCAAAATCATCACAATTAAAAGATCCAAAGAATTAAACTGCACTGAAATTGCCCTGAATTTATTTAATACACAAGTTTTACAATTTGAGTTGAATTACTGAATTTTTTTTTTTTTTTTCACGACATTATAATTTATTGAGATGCACATGTATATATAAAATTGTGGGAAGTGTAGAGGTCCTCGCTTTGAAGGATTTTTTCAATCGGGTTTAGATCAGGACTCTGATCCATAAATTTAATCATTTCAGTGATCTTAGCTTCAAGGAACTGTTTTGCAGTGTTGCAAACTGCATGTTGCTGAAGAAGTTTCTGATAAAGATTTGCATTCACTCTGTCATGTAGCCAGGGTTTGTGGGGCCCCAGTGCAGGCTGAACTCGTGGGCCCTGTTTGAAATGGTGTAAATAGCACAAATGAAACAATGTTTAACTGAAAGTCATGACATTTGCCAAGTATGGTAACCCATACTCGGAATTGGTGCTCTGCATTTAACCCATCCAAGTGCACACACACACACAGCAGTGAGAAGTGAACACACCCCCAGAGCAGTGGGCAGCTATAGATCCAGCACCCAGGGAGCAACTCGGGGGTTCAGTGCCTTGCTCAAGGGCACTTCAGTCATGGGTATTGAGAGTGGAAGAGAGCACTAGTCATTCATTCACTCCCACCCACCTACAACTCCTGCCAGCACTGAGACTCAAACTGGTGACCTTCTGGTATCAAGTCTGGCTCTCTAACCATTAGGCCACAGCTGCCCCTGTACCCTAACCCTAACCCTAACCCTAACCTTCAAGGTTGTATGTGTCCAGATACAGAAACTGAATAATCAAATGTAAATAGCATTGCATTACAATATTTAAGATTTATTTTTGTTAAAACTACAAAGTAATTCAGTAGAGAGCAGTAAATTATTTTCTCCCATGTCATTTCTTGGATTAACATTAAGGACACTGACAGCAGCTAGTAAATTAGGCATGGTCACTTTAAGAGACAATACATTCAGTATAATGATACACATCTGATTTCTTTCTCAACTGTTTGCTTACATTTAAGACATGAACAACAACTTTTGAGAGGATACTTGCAAAGACGAGTTTGTGTATGTTTGTGTCGTTTCAATAGCCTTTGTCTTATGTGAATGACCAGCCTTTTTGGGGGACTATTTTGATACTATGAATTAGTTTCATCTGATCAGCAGTTCATTTTCAAATATCTCATTTAAGGTTTTATTATTATTTATTTGTTTAAATACTGTGCATCAGAATACAATAAGTTTATGAAATATGTTTTTTTTTAAAATCCTGTTAGGATGAATCTAGACCCAGAGCAAGAGACAAAGTAATGAGTCCAAGACACAGACCAAGACCATGCCTAAACTCTCTTTGGACTTCAAAAAACTACTGTCAGGATTTTCTGCAGAAATACCATTAAAAAAATAAAATAAAAATAGAGCTAAAAAAGCAGTGACCGTTATTTATTAGGCTGACCTTATGCATTTGTAGGTGTTTCTCTTTCAACATTTATTAAGGTTTGCAGTAATGAGTTTAGTAGTATGTGTGACATTACTTAAAGCCCAGGAAAAGCATGTCTTTACGTACTGCACTGGACCTGGATGCAATAGCTGCTAATTTGTGCTGCTCTCGGTGGATAGCATTATGTGCTGTTGTTGTTGCTTTGTCTTTCTCTATTTGTTGTATCATTTGCAAATGACTTACAGTAAACATCCAGAGGTAATATTTAACAATTTATTGAGCATTTCAGATCAGTTCCATATTCAGAAAGTGACAGTCAAAAGACACATACAGTTCAAAATCCCATAACACATGATTTCCTGAAACGCCTGAAAGATAAATACCCACATTTTAACTTAAAAAGGAATATATGACATATAAATATAAATATAAACTTTAAAATTGTCACAAGTAATGCTGAATAATAAGAAAAAACTGGTAGAATGACTGAAACGCTATTCCATGTGACACACACATTGTAAGAGCTTAATTAGTTCATAAAGCCAAAGCATCCATGTCCTAAACAAAGAGGTCATAATAAGCCGGTCACAGTCCGGAGGTTTTGGAGAAATGGTTGTATTTGTCAGTACCGCTGACCAGCACCGTGGCAGGAAAAGTCCTGGGACGCTCAGGGTCCTGTCAGCAAAACACACACATATTTATATGCTTTTTCTAGCTAAATGTCTGTGGATATGTGAAATGTAGACTAAGTGACATGTTTACCTGGATTGGAAAAGTGCATGTAGGGACATATCGGATCACATAGCCACAGCGCCTCCTATTAGATGTGTTGGGATCACTGGCATGAACCAGAAGTCCATCATGGATCTGAATCCAGAAGCAAACTTCAATTAAACTCAGATATAAGCTTGATTTGAATGTTTTTCATGGTTTTGACTGGTAGTGTGTTATTTTATCAAACTGTCTTGGCAAGGGATCATACTCACAGACATCTGACCAGCTTGAAGGGGGCATAAGATGGCCTTCTCCGTCTCCACCAGCTCCTCTGGGATCTCCTGATTGACACTAAGCATGTTGCCAGCTCGTTTTGCCTGGTGATGGGGCAGAAGACCAGCGTGGTGGCTTCCTGTTGGGAAATAAGTTTAGACACATTACGAACCAGACAAAGTGACACTGTCCATCTTTCAAACAGAGACTGTGTTCATACCTGGAATGACCTGGAGTGCTCCGTTGTCCTCGAGTGAGTCATCCAGAGCGAGCCAGACGGACAGAACAGGACCTCCATCAAAGCCCCAGTACCTGGAAAACAACACATGATAGTTACTGAACGCTCGGAACGCATATCTGAGCCAACAGAAACCGAAACTTTTTTATTTCCTTCTGTGGAATTGTGCTTACTTCATATCCTGGTGCCAGGCCACAAACGGCATCACTTCTGTCTTCTCAGTGCCGTCCTTTTCCTTATCACAGGTGTTGTTCAGTTGGATGATGCCATTGCTTTTTTGCGTTTTACGTACTGGATATTTACAAATGAATCTTGAGTCCAGGAGGATGACGTCTGGCCCCAGAACCGCTGTGACCGCCTCCAGGAGCTTAGGGTGCTTGGCGAGGCCCATCACCCACTCCAACTCCTTGTGGACATTATGAAGGCTGTAAGCGGTGTAATCTTCACCTGTTGAGGAACACGTGGATTAATTCAAGTCCAAACATCAATTCAAAGGCTTACCTGTGTCCCTAGAGCACAGGTATATTTGTAGCAATAGCCAACATTATATTGTATGGGTCACAATTATTGCTATTATTTTACTTTTATGATTTTTTTTTTTTATGTACTACCATAAATATATCAGAACTCATTTTTTGTGTATTAACATGCATTGCTAAGAACTTCATTTGGACAACTTTAAAGGTGATTTTTTAGGTTTTACTCCCTCAGATTCCAGATTTTCAAATAGTTGTATCTCTAACAAACCAGACATCAATGTAAAACGTATTTATTCAGCTTTTAAGATAATGTATACATCTCAGTTTCAAAACATTGACCCTCATGACTGGTTTTGTTGGCCAGGGTGGCAGCACTGAAGCTCACCATGTTTTCTCTCCAGCTCAGCGAAGGCGTCCCGAGCCTGCCGCAGCTCTTCAGGACTCAGGATGGGAATGGCCGACATGTACCCCTGCTGCTCGTAAAAGGCCTGAATCTCAGCCGCGTCTCTCTTCATGTCTGAAAGTGCAGTGAATCTTCCTCTGGTCTGCTGGAGATGTGCTGAGAACGTTTGCTTCTCAAGGGCTTTGCAAACTACACAGGGAAAGAAAGCCCGTTTTTATAACCTGGTCAGAAAGATGGGAAACAGAACTTTGCATCCACATTCAGTCATTTCCATTTTCGACCTCTGAAAAACCTCCTTGTTTTGGCTCTGCTCCACCCTACTTATTCATGGCACATTTATTCCTGGCTGTTTTTGCAGGAGCAGAGAGCGCTCTAGTGACTGGAGGCAATGGTCCATGAGCAATTAAATGGGAAGAACATGCTACTCTTAAGTGCTTGAGGGTGGAGGTGAGCCTCGGTTAGCAGATCTGGTAAATATTGGCAGCTAGAATGCATACTCAGGCCTTACCATCTATTTAGTAAACTCATTTCCATTGCTAAAGTTCACAGAGTTCACAGAGACAACAAAAAACACATACCTGAGATGCTGTTTTCCTATAGTGCTGAGTCTTGGTTCAAGCTGTAGACAAAGTTGAAAGCACAGCATAAAACAATTATAAATCTATGGAGGAAAGTATGGAAACTGATTCATATTTTATGCTGCCAATACCTGTCCTTTGCTCTTGGCTCTTCAGGCTGTTTCGTCCTGGGATGTCTTGCTCTTCACTTTCAACTGTGTTTTTATACAATCAGTTTTGTATTAGGCTCCTCCTCCAAAATGACATCATGGCACATATTTCTATTTTAGACACCAGGATGAAAAAGAAAATATTTGAACCATCCTATCATATGTGCTAGGGTGTGTAAGAATGACAAAACATGTCACAATATTCTGAGTTAGTCAGCTGATGATGCTGGAAATTTTAGGAAGCATTTCCTTTTGTGAGTAATATTCTTTGTGTTTATCTGTAACTGGATGATAATTACTCAAGAACACAATGCTATTGTTGTCTCTCTCGGTACGTGATGAAAAGGACCTACATCGTCACCTGCTGATAAAATAGAATCATTTATTCACACATGAACATTTTCCCAAACCATACACTTACCACACATTACACTATTTATTTAGCTACAATCTATTCAAATCTGTGAAAAACGTCTAAAGGTCAACAAAATGGCTTAATTATTAATATATATATATGTATATTAATAAAACAGTATTGCAGTACAAGTCAAAGGGGGAGATTTGGAACTATAAAAAAAAAAAAAAAAAAATATATATATATATATATATATATATATATATATATATATATATATATATATATATATATATATATATATATATATTTTTTTTTATATAGTTTTTAAATAGTTCCAAATCTCCCCCTTTGACTTGTTTTTTTGTCCAGGGTGACATTTTTTATTAAGTAGAAAAAGAAAAATCCTCCAATAATAATATGATCATTAATATACTAAATATGTGTTTTCAACATATATTTTGTTATGTCTGTTATATAATATAGAAATAGAGCTATAAGCAATTTCCTTCTGAAATATAATTATGTCAGTGTTTATTTAATATTTGTACAGTATGAGTAAAATCGTAATCAAAGAGTTTCGATGGTTAAGAATTTACTTGACAAACATCTTCTTTAGTAATGCAGTTTTATTAAAACAATACTTTTTTTAAAAACATTATAAATCTGATGTGCTATAATAACACATCAAAACCTGACCTATATAACATGGGCAATGTACAGAGGAACCACAAAATCAGACATGAACTTTAATAAATGAGATTACAACTGAGCAAATATCCTGGAAACAAAATAACAAAAAAACAATCAGTTTATCACAAGGAATGAGCTGAATGCAGGGAATTCCAGAGGCATGGGCTTCCTTGTCGCCAAAGGTTCAGAAATGTCTTAAATCGTTTCCTTCTTAAAGTGAATTGTTTTTCTGTAAAAAGTCAGTTAATATATTACCAATAAGTCAGTTGACATATTAACAAGACAAAATAAATGTGCTTATAAAGATTACGGTCTATACTATCTGACTCGGATCGTTTGAGATTGGTGTTTTCAGTCAGTGAAGTGGTTCAGATTTATTTACACAGAGACGAAAAGTGCACAGTTTCCTCACAGTCATTGTACAAACACAGTCCTTTCAACAATACAATAAAATAAGAACCTTTTATAAATAAAGCAGTCACAAGGAAACTCTGGAGTTTTTGAAGATACAGAGTAGCATGAATGTGTGTGTGTGGGTTCAGGGGAAGTCCGGCTGGCCGTGATGCTCACAGTGTTTGGGACACACGAATCCCCCGCGCTGCTCTTCTCTGGGCTTCCTCCGGTCAGATCTGGGCCGGTCCTGCTCGTTGTTGCAGCGGTGCACCAGAACCGGGTCTTTCTCGGCTGGAGATTTCTTCATCAGCAGTCTCTGGAGAATACGTTTGTCTGAGCGCTCCTTCTGGAAATCATCCTCGTACACCTTCAGCTGAGAAAACAAACCACATTTAAAACAGATGAGATATCTGTCTGATAATGTTTTTGCAATATCAGACTCTAATGATACAGAAATGAAATGGCAAATAAATAAATATTAATGCGCATATCCGGTTGTCAGTCCATAAAAATAGAAAGAGAAGATAAGACCAGATAATCATCAGGTTTCCTGTGAAACACTATCTATTTTAGTGTTTAAGTTTAGTAAGATGCATCATCTCCAGTTTTTTGTAACATAATCTAAAAACAGAATTAATTACTAACTACTAATTACGTCTTCAACAGTGTAATTAGATTACTGTGCTAATTGCTCTGTCTAAAAGCACTGTATTACTTATTACTAATTACTTTTTAATTAATAGACCAACCTTGACCGCATGCAACTGATCTTTTATTGAAATAATATAAAATTACATCAATTATTTTTGAACTGACCAAAGAAAGGGAGATGGTTCTGTTAGTAGAAATTACACTTTGGTGTTAAATCAACTATTGTTTTACATCAGAACAAACAAATTACACTACAGACAAACTGTATTCCCTTCCTTTACTCTTTTAAGGAAACATAATTCAATTATGAGAATTAATTCTAAAGTAATGGCCCATCACTGATAATCGTTTATGACATATTCTACGTCACTGCAGGGCATCACAATTAGTTTCACTAGAAACCATCAAACTTCATTTCCTCTTGCTATAATTTTTTTTAATACAATGGAATGGAAATCTTTGACATGGAAATCAGATGAGTGTGACCTGCATTGATATACACAGGTGACAACATAATGATGAAAAAATGGATTCATTTCCTCATAGAAACACTTCTTTCAACTTGTTCATGAACTGTTCATTATTCTGCTTCTGTGTTCAATAATCTTTGCATTAGCTCAATGGGTCTGCTCTCTGTCACTGAATCAAACACTTAACAGGGTCACAGCATTGTGATAGTCCACTTTATAACTCTAGCTTCCTCTCATAGAGAACTAGTAGACTGGGAGGTTAGGGCTTGTTTCACAAGTTGCCATGTTTTACATAACAAAGTTACTTCATAATGTTACTTCACCCAAAAAATGAAAGTGCTGTCATCATTTACTCACCCTCAGGTTATTCCAAACCTGTATGAGTTTCTTTTTCCGTTGAACACAAAAGACGAATATAGGTTGATTGAAAAGTTGATTGTCCCTACTGACTTCCATTGTAAAAAAAAAAACAAAACAATGGAAGTCAATGGGGACCATTAGCTTTTCTTTTCTTTTTATTCTTTTCTTTCCTTTCCTTTCCTTTCTTTTCTTTTATTTTTTTTAAATATATATATATATATATATATATATATATATATATATATATATATATATATTGTGTTCAGCTGAGGAAATTATGACAGAATATTCATTTTTGGGTGAACTGTCCCTTTAATTAAGTACCATCATAATAAAGTTTTAGCAGATATTAGTAAGGCAGTCTACTAAATCTAATATTCTAATAACTGCTAGCTGACATTGAGTTTGTCAGTTATTATAATTAGTAAAATGTCTCATTATAATTAGTAAAATCAAAATAAAGTGTTAGCCCAGAGTTGAGAGGAATCTACCTCCAGACAGAGGGAGATGACTGTGTTTGGTAGGAAACAGTGATTAGCTAGTAACATGTGCCACCTGGTGGTGTGTGTGTGTGTGTGTGTGTGTGTGTGTGTGCGTGTGTGTGTGTGTGTGAGCTCTCATGTGCCACCTGGTGGTGTGTGTGTGTGTTAGTGTTGAGTGTGTTTGAGTGCTCTCAGGTGCTCATCTGGTGTGTGTGTGTGTGTGTGTGTGTGTGTGTGTTAGTATTGAGTGTGTCTGAGAGCTCTCATGTGCCATCTGGTGGTGTGTGTGTGTTAGTGTTGAGTGTGTTTGAGTGCTCTCAGGTGCTCATCTGGTGGTGTGTGTGTGTGTGTTAGTGTTGAGTGTGTTCACCTGCTCCTGCAGCAGGGTCATCTGCTGACGCATGTCCGCCTCTCTGCGCCGCAGACGCTTGTTCTCCTGCAGCATCCGCTCGTGGTCCTTGTGCTCGGTCTTATAATCAGCCTCGTAGATCTTTGTCTGTGCATGGATAAAATCAAAGTCTTTTACAGTTACCACAGAGTAAAACATCCATGAAGCACACACACACACACACACACACACACACACACACATATATATAGGTAAATAAATGCAACTTACATTACTTAAACTATTACTTATATTAATCTTAAATTATACTACCAAATTAGCCTTTGTTTTCATTCCTAAGCAACTTTGGATGAATGCGTCTGTAGAATGTAAATATTTGACCTTTGGTTTGCCTCCTGTACTGGGGTTTAATGTTTAACTCTACAAAGCCCACTGTGTCCTGTCTGATATGCAAATATCACTGTGACAAAACCTGTTTCTCACACCTTCTGTCGTCTGTTTGCTAGTTCATACTTTTTATTTTAAAGAAAAAGAAAATGCAAAAACAACCACCTTGAGCTCATTTTTAACATGCTATCTTTACTGATTTTTAAACAGTCTTTGATATTGTTAGTAATATTTCCAGATGAACTCTTACTGGACTGAAGCAGCTCGGCTTCACTTGACTCTCCATCGATCATTTTATCAAATAAATCACATATGCATTATCTCTCTATTTCGATCTAAATCTTTTAAGGGTTTACAGGGTATATTAACAAGTCTCTTTTCAAAGTGACGTTGAATGTTATGCACAGATGATAACTCACCTGACACCGCAGCGCCTCCAGCTGTTCTTTAAGATCCTGAACTTCTCTTATAGGGTCAGATTGAGTCTCTATTCCCATGCCGGTCAGTCTGAGACTGGACTTCGTGCCCGGAGACGCAGGAAGCCCCGGAGTCGACCGTACATCCAGAGACGGCTTCGAGGGGCTCTGGACCAGCTGAGAGTCTGAGGAGCCACTGATATCTGGAGTCTTCCAGAGAAAACATCAAGAAACGTGTTGAAGGATAGTCACCTACTGTAGCACACGCAGCCGATCTGATGCTGTCAGCTCACCTGAGTTCCTCTAGTCCACTGCTGGAGATCTGTTTGGTGCAGTCGGCTCTCCAGCAGTCTGATATACTCCTGCAGATGCTGGTTTTTCTTCAGCTCCTGCATCAGTGTTTGCTCATAATACTCCCTCTTGTTCTGCACACACAAACACAAACATCAGAGCGATTCACAGCAGAACATCTGTCACACAGTGGCGTTCCATGCAGTGTTAATTTTGACAGCAAATTCGGATTTAGTCTTAGTCTTTTGAATAACACACCATTTAGTTTTAGTCACATTTCAGTCATCTGAAATGTTTTAGTCTTAGTCTAGTTTTAGTCTTAGTCTAGTCTTAAGTCTTTTAGTCTTAGTCTAGTTTTATTTTAGTAGAACAAAGTCAACTTAGTTGACTTGACTAAATGTTTCCATCAGTCTGTTATGGAATGGTATTTATAAAATAAACATAAGGCCTGCTCTCCATGAAAAATATACATGCTCTCTGAAAAAGATATGCATTCGTCCTGATTGATATGCAATGCATATGACGTTCTTTCAAGATGAAGTACAGTATTATTGAAATAGACAACCACCTATATTATATTTGTATTATATGTTCATTCTATTTCTTTATTTGTGCTATTTACACAAAGTTTACATTTTTTTAAGTTTGTTTTGTTCATTTAAAATAGCACTGCATAGTCTTCACTGTAAAATAAAATACACAATCAAACCAAAATGTATTCAGACACCTTCAACGTTTCTTACAATATCACAGTTTATTTGCTGTAGTTTATCTCAAGTTTATATCAAGTTTCATCTTGATAATGTCGGATGCAATGCTTAATTTAGTTCAGTCTGTGGTGTGAAAAGGTTGCATTAGCAATTAAAGAAAGAAACACTTAAGCAAAACATGCTCAGGTCCCTAATAATTTCTTTCTTTTTTTTTTTCTTTTTTTTTTGTCACTAGTAAAACAATATAATCTATTCTATCTGATTTTTGGATTGACTTTGGATAAATTCTTGTTAAAACTACAAAGTAATTCAATCAAGAGCAGTGAGTGATTTACTTTCATTTTCATACATTAAAGACACTGACAGCAGAGCTAGTAAATTATGCGCGGTCACTTTAAGAGACAAATGCATCCATTATAAAGATACGCATGCGATTTCTTTCCAACTCTTTACTTTCACTGAAGACATAACTACAGACTTTTTCGAACACACTTTCCAAGACGGGTATTTCGACATATTTAGTATGTATTTGTTGTCGGTACAAAAGCAAGAAGACTTTGAGACGCGTCTCTGCTTGCTCTCTGAACACCAGAACACCGCGCTGCTGAATTGAGCTCTTTCACTTTTCGCTCTTTTTCTTATGTTTATTTAAAATGCGATTTGTATTTGTTCGTTCAGGTGCAGGAGGACGCAAACGTCCTGAAGGAGAGCTCGGTTCAGTGTTGCGCGAGTAACCAGCTGCTCTGCTCAGTTCAACTTTCCCGCATCGTGGGGCTGAAGCCAACTTGATGTGTTGAATGCTTGGTTGGAGCACGTTATAAAACGTATTCTTAAAATACACATTTCTGTTTTAATAAATGCTCATATTAAAACATAGCATTACACATAAGTAGGTACAAAAATAATCAGTGATACATTTACGACCCCATAAAAATTTGGCTCGCAATGGCATTTCAAAAGGTCGCAGTGTAGTTCCCTGTGTAAACAACTTAACTGTTATGAAAACGTCCTCGAAATTGTGCGAATTTCTGCAAACTCATCTTTGTTCTCTTTTCTGTGTAACTGCTGCTGCGTTTGTTTAGCTGTTGCATTTGCATTTGCGCGGCTTTTTAAAATGGCTCGGCTGCTTTTGCATAGATCAACCTACCCTCAAAGATTCGCTCTGATTGGATCTCTTCTCCATTCGTCCCTCCCATATATTTTCGTCTCATTTTTATTCGTTGACTAAAGTGTCAGTTATATTTCGTCACGTTTTTCGTCATCATATCTGACTTTATATTTAGTTTTTATTTAGTTTTCGTCCGTGAAAAAGGTTAGTTGACGAATATTTTTCGTCATAGTCTTCGTCAACGAAAATAACACTGGTTCCATGAAAATATACGAAAAAATGGACTGATATTCCACATTTACAAACAAACAAACAAAAAGGTTCCATTTAGAACCAAAACAATGTAGAAATAGAAATTTTTAAGTTGCACACAGAAAATTGTTGATGGTGAATAAATGGCAAATTACATTTTGAGGTAACCTAACCTTTGAACGTATAACTTTTGAAGATCTTACAGTATAACCAGGTGCTTTTTTAAATCCCCAAATAGCCACATAAACAGTACATGAACCCTTTACAGCCAAAATGTTCTTTGCTGAACTTGAGGCTATATGAAATGTAACCACAACCTCTAGCCTTAAGTTACTTGTTATTGACAAACTGTCCTCCTAACCTGCTTTAGAATGAGCAACACCTGTCTAACCATCAGTGCAACAGATGAGATCTGTCGACCGGCAGAGCACGAGAGCCTGGACCTCATCCAGCTCTACATAAATCCACACTCCGCTGTCTTTAGTGTCCAAAGCATGTGAGCTTCATCAGGATCAGGGTTATCCTGCCTCATATTCCTGCCTCTTGACCATGCAGAGCAGTCATCTGAACTAATTACTCCAATATCCTCTGACGTCTTCAGATATAAAGAGCTCCAGATGTAATAAATCAGGTGAGAGGTGACTCTTCACACATACTGCTTCTCCCATCTCACAGAACCAGGCTCCTAACATCCCAGCTGACAAAAGTATGTTTTCAGAATGCTTTGCTAATTTTCCCATTAAGTTATGGAAATCTTGTTAATGCAAATGTTAAAGACATAATTCAGTTAAGAACCTAAAACCTTCCATGTGTTTGTGCTGCTAATGTTCTTTAAACATGAATGCTTCAATGATATTACTGGAAGGACCTTTGGTCTGGTCTGGTCTTTAATAATGCACAGTAAAACATTAGCACAGAAACATTATTTATACATTGCTCATGATTGTTTTTTGTTTTTCACACATGAGGGTGAGTAATTTATGACAGAGTTTTCTATCCCTTTAAGATACAGATCAGGAAGAAACAGCTACACAAAACACACACACACAGACAAAAAATAAAAATAAAATAAATAATAATGTTAATAATAATAATAAAATAAACATGTCCAACCAGTGGAGCAGGACTGTTGGCTCAACCGTTGACTGTGTTGCTAGGTAAACTAACAATATTAGCAATTGTGTTTAGCGGAGGTAGAGACACTAAAAATAGACCCTTGTCCTTTGAAACAGCGGCGGTGTACGAGTGTGTGAGTGTGTTTCTGCCCACATACTGTACCTGTTCATGTTCCACTTTGAGCAGCAGTCGGCTGTTGAGCTGTTTGAGGGCCCTGCTCTCCTCCTCGAGGGCCGCCACACGCTGCTGGAGCCCCACACTCGTGCTGTGATAGATGTGATCCCACTCCTCGTTCAGCTTCATCAGCTGACACACACACACACACACACACACACACACACACATTGCATTTTTACACCAGTGTGGAGACTTTCTGTTGACTTTGTTTTTATATATTCATTACATCATTTTTAAGTCCCTTTACTACTCCAGTGTCCATATAACGTACTGCACTATGAGTGTATGGACATTTAAACCCCACAAATAAAGCCAAATCAATCTCAGCTACACAGAACACCTTATTTGGTCTAAGTGTGTCACCTTCTAGAGGAACTGTGGGATAAAAAGAATGTTTATTTTTTTTCGAATTAAATTTGAATTTGATGTTTTAAGCTGCTGTAATTCTAAAAACTATTAACTTTTTTTTTCTTTTTGTAAGGTGAATTTCACAATTTCACATAATGCACTTTTAGTACTAACAAAAAGGTATTTTGCACTATAATATAATCACATGGTTCATGAATATGGAAACATATTTTTTTTTTACTGATGTTTGTAGCTTGTAGTCAAACCATGTAGCTGATTATGAAAATATAATCTGAGTAATAAGGCTGAAGTCAGCGCTGGTGGTTTATTCTACCTCTTTGTTGAGTCTCCGGAGCTCAGTGTTTTTGTTGAGGAGCTGAAGCTTCTCCTCATCAGAGGAAGTGATGGACATGCTCTCTGTGATGAGGGTTAAGTGTTCCTCGCCAGAGAGGAGAGACTCCCCCTGTGCTGCCTCCTCCACCGGCCTACAACACACACACAGACACACACACACACACACACACACGCACGCACGCACGCACGCACACACACACACACACACACGCACACACCCACACACACACACACACGCACACACACACACACACACACACACACACACACGCACACACGCAGATTTTTAGATAAAAAAGTGAGGCCCAAAAGTGTCCTCATAAATCACCTTCACATTATAATAACTATGTCATACCCATGTTACTATACAAATATGTGTCCTCATAAACCACATAAACACACACACACACAAAACATTTTAGGATCTCACATTAATATTGTTGTTGTTAATATTCTTATAATTGTTATTATTAGAACCACTTTGTACAGACAAATGCTGGCTTGTTTACAACGTTTCACCCTATTTTTAACCTTGTTTTCTCACAGGCTTCCTGTTATAGGTTCCTTTCACTCTTGACTAACCCTAATCTTCAAATCTAGCTGCAGGCATGTTTCGAATCGGAGGAAGACATCATTATTACGCTGTTTGGGGACATTTGCACATCCAATGCTGTTTGGATTTTGTCAGGTTTGGTTATTCTTGTGAAGATCCTCTTGAGAACAGCTTACATGAGACAGGCCAGACCACACATATTACATGTTAATAAAAAGACATTAAGTACAATCAGTGTGAAGCCGTTCCACAAAATAATAGCAAATTAAAAACATTAATAATATATACCTGTAATTGCATTGTAACGGGATAATTTGAATGGATAATGAGAAGCTAAATCAGGCGAATCATTAAAGCTAAAACCTCTTGTTCTTGACAGCCTTGTTCTTCATATCCATAGGGAACAGCGCTGTGCTGTCATTGCTGTCGAGGTAATACAGTAATAGACAGATGGAGAATCTCAAGCAGCACAACTAAAGTCATGGATGTTATGCAAATGTTCCCCGAATTCATTACAGCCTCATGAAGAATGACTCATGCTAAGCTGTGACTAAGTATAAACTAATAAAAGTTACTCAAACACATCACCAGGCCCTATAAAAAAGAAAATGAAAATGAGTTGAAAAGCCCTGGGAAATTAGAGCTGGGGTGTTTCTGTTAGTCCCTTCCTGTGAGACTTCGTATGTCTTTCCCCTTTAGGATGTCGCACAAATATATCACAATATGAATGCACTTTACACATTTCGGTAACACTTTAGTATAGGGTCCAATTCACACTAATAAGTAGTTGCTTATTAGCATGTCTATTATTAACATATTGGCTGTTTATTAGTGCTTATAAAGTACATATAATGCATGACATCCATAATCCTACCCAATACCCTAAACTTAACAACTACCTTATTAACTATTAATAAGCAGCAGATAAGGGGTTAATTGAGGCAAAAGTCATAGTTAATGGTTAGGTAATAGTGAGAATTGGACCCTAAAATAAAGTGTGACCCACATTTCTCATGCTTACATGAATTACTAGTATACTGGCTGTTTATTAATATTAATAAAGCACATATTAATGCCTTATTCTGCATGAGATTCCTTAATCCACTCTAATCCACTAGCAGTGGTGAAAATCTTAGTTAATAGTTAATGATGAGAAATGATCTATCCATCCATCCATCCATCCATCCATACACCTATCTATCTATATCATGGTTTGTGAATATGGTTATTATACAGAACCAGTGTGTATCTCATTTATCTTCCAAACATGTGACTCTTTGGAACACTATTGTACAAATTAAAGCATTCAATTGGCAAATTATTACAAAAATAGTGCCTACTTCCTGTTTAGACTTATTTGCTATAACAAACTGACTGTACACTATATAACTCTATGAGAGCTGCTGCTGACGTCCACTTAAACTAAAGAGAAGATGGTGTGATAGTACGCACTCAGACTGCAGGTCGTTCTCCTCCTCAGGTAAAGAGTGCTCTTTGCTGGAAGAGTCCTCTTCTGATAGTGACAACTGTGAACTTCCTTCCATCCCCTTTCAGATCTGATTAATAGCTGCAGTTTAATCCTCTCGTAGTTTTTCACTCCTAAATCCACAGCGTGTGTAACGTGCACAGTAGTGTGCTGATGTGATGTTATTCACTGGAGGGGAAGTTCACATATATAGCCCTTCACTCACATGCAAGGCATCACTAAACAGGAAGTGATGCTCAGTTTGTCTCAGACATATCCCAACTGCATGACCTTTACAATCTATTTACAATATAATAATGAATAATTAATTTAGCCAAATGCCTAGCTCTAGAATGTGATTTATGATTTTAGAAGGTGATTTTATACGTTGTATAAGGGTTACTAGACTGAGATAGAAAATAAGGAAGTGATTTGATGGTAAGCAGCAGGGAATTTCCGCTTCAGCATCATCTGCTGTCCGTGGGCTTTCTGAAAGACTACTATTAAAAACAAAACCACGACATCTCGCTGTTAACACATGAGCGAAAGGACACTGGGGGATTGTGTTTCACTTCCAGAATGTCTGTTTACTCATACTGTTAACTCATGAACCATGGTAACCATACTTTCCACCAAAATAGTTACAGCAATTACGACAGTAATAGAGTAACAAATGCAATATTGTTTCAGTTTTGTATGACTTAGTACTGGAAAATACCAAGTTCCTTACGAACAGTTCTGTTTTTGCACCAAAATGCCTGGATAATACAGTCTTCCCCATGGCAATTCACAGTTTACAATACACTAACAGGTAGTTTGGTTTTGTAATTATAACATGTATATGTACTGCTGGATGATGACATCACTGAATTCAATGATGAACTGCCTTTTTTGCATTAATGTCACACTATTTTCTAAATGCAACACAGTTTCTAAAAATAAGTGACAAATTTGCTGTTTTGATGATTAAAAGTCATGAAAAAGAAGCAAGGGGCAATCTTACTCCCTGCCTGCAAAAACATCTGATAAATAGTAAATAATGCTATTTTAATTTTTAAAATAAATGGACACCAAACAATAAAAATAATACAATCATATAACAATGTAGCCTGGAATGTAGTATCCTGTAAAGTATGTGCTTTTTATGTTTATGGCAGCACTAAATAAAAATAGCATATAGTGATAGATATCAAACGCAGGTGCAAATATAGATAGTGTATCATCTTTATTAGAATTATATACTGTATGCTGCCTTATTGTGACAATAAAAGCCCTCCCTACACCTACCCTAACACTAGCCTATACTTCATTTACAGCTTTTCGATTATTTTCTTCATTTTAATAAAAAATAAACACCTTTCTGATAAGAGAAGTGAAAAGGGAGAAGAAGGAGTTCAGCAACAGGCGGATTCTAACTGGGGTCAATCGTGACATTAAGACTGCATTAAAGTGCTTTATTATCTAAGCTATTGAATCCATTGTTTATCGACTGTCTTTTGTAGTGTTGTCCAGCCCAACCACATGTTGGTGGGTGGTGGTAGTACAAATAGCTTTGGTCAACAAGACTGGCTATATGCAATTATTGTAAATAGACATTTGGATTATTTTGACTGTACTGTAGACACAGTGACTGAACTGTAGACACAGTATGCAGTAAGAAGTATGCTAGTGTTTGATTTTGAAAACTGCAGATGTGATGTGGGAGATGGAGTAACGGTCCAGCATTAGTTAGACCAGTAGCTCCTGTCAGCTTAAGGTGAAGGAAGTGCTTTACCAATGGCTTTATTGACCCTGTGTGCTATCAGGACCAAGGACACAATGTGCTCTGAACGTAATCCATTCACTCTGAAACAGAACTGAAGGACAAGGGTGATGACTGAAGGAGCTGTTAGGTTCGCTAATTAACTACGTCCTTGTGTTTCATCAGTGTTAAACATTAAAATCAATCAAAAAAAATCAAAAGGCTCTGGGATGTTCGAGCTAAACTGGATAGCAATAACCTAGTCATTAATGTCACAACGTCTTTGTATTGAAATATGTAGTTATACATTTATATTTATTTATATATTCGGTGTTACTGTTCATTTACCAAAATAATATTTAATAAACAAAATATATATAAAAAAATATTTTTCAGGGGCAAGAAAATACTCTAATCTAAGAGTAGTTTATTTGTAATCTAAATTTAGTATCAATCTTATTTAAAGGTATTGTACTGTATGTTCATTCGTTTTATATATATATATATGTTATGCATTGGTGAGGATGAAGGAGATCAACAAAAAGGTATTTTAATTAGAATATCCAGGTGACAGGTAAATAAATCCACATTAAAACAACGAATAAACATCAAAGAGAATGGACAAAATGCAAAAGAGGAAAAAGGCTTTAAATAAGGCGGCTGATGAGGGGAAACCAGGTGGAGGGAGTTAACTAATAATGAATAATGAGCAAATTAATCAAAAACCATGGAAACAAACAAGGCAAGGAAAAGGGAATCACAGAAAACTAAACCAAAACAGATCATGACCATAACAAAATAATATAGAATAATTATAAATTAGAATATATTTAGAATTATACAAATTATATAATTTATATCAATTTTTGACAATTTCTATATTTTGAAGAAAAAAAATATATATATATACATTTATATTAAATCTAAATTATATATTTATATATGACCACAGTATTGCTACTGGATGTAGGGAGTTGATGAAATCCAGAGTAATGTGTGCCCAAGGTCAGGACAGAACAGGGAGAGAGAGAGCAGCAGACCAACAGGAGGTAAACTGGAGGCATAGACCGAGTATGTGCCCATAAACTGATGGATATCCTTCACCATGGCCATAGCGCTAACAATCAGCAGCCAATGGCCTCCTCACTCCTGGATGGTAAGCCAACTTGGACTGTAGAGCAAATTGCCAGCAGACCTGCCAGACAGCTCTCAAATCCATCCTAGGCCCACTTTACACGGTCTTTCGATACACCAAGCAACTCGCCCCACCATACAGGCCAAAAGAGAGATAGAATAGGGGTGAGGAACACTGTCCAAAGCAGCAATGCACAATAATAAAGCCTCAGGCTTACCATTCCTGGAACATTGCTGTTAAAGGGGTCATGGAATGCCTCTGGATTTTATCTTGTACTGTTATCTGTAAACTCAAAAGGTGTTTTACCGCCTACATTCCTCATAGATGAACCCTGCTATGATTTAGGTCAAAACACATAAATACTCATATCAAATTATGTGTAATAACAGACAAAGCAATCATTTTGGTTTCTGTGACGAGTGGGGCGGGGCCGAGGGATGTGAGAACGAGGTCTCGAGTCCCACGGAGGAGATGGAAGGATATAAAACTGGAGCGACGACAGTGAAGGACGAGAGAGGACCAGGCCTGGGCTTTATTTTATGTTTTGCTTTTTATTTGTGCTTTTTATTTTATTTCTTCAGTCGTCCGTGAGGGGCTGATGCGCTGTTTTGTGTTTATTTTGTAATTAAAGTTTCGTTTTGATTGTCGCTGGTTCCTGCCTCCTTCTTCCCGATGATTAGGAGGTTTTTATTATTACAGTTTCAATCTCCAATCTTCAAATCCTAATGCTGGGATCAGAAGGAAGGCAACACAAAAACCAAAACTTGTTCTTTCAAACCTTGGCACTGCAAAGCATCTTGTTGTCTTCAGAGCATCTTAATAGATTGGTTTCTGTGTAGACCTAAGTTCGTTTCTCCCGTAAACACTAGGCTACATGCACAGATCGGTTGGCAGGGGATAAACAGGCAGTGATGTCAATCTTGTTCTGTGGAGGCGGTGCCTATTCACACTATTACATCATATGGTGCTTTTCCATTACCAGTACCAGCTCAACTCAACTCGGCTCGACTCACCTCGTCTCGGCTCGGCTTGCTTTTCGCTCAGTTTTCCATTGCAGATAATACCTCCACAATAGTACCTGGTCATTATAGCAATGACAAAGGAAGCTGCCATGACGTAATCTTCTATGTGACACACACCACTACCAACACACACAGGACAATGGAGGAAATCGAGTGTATGCTGTTTTTGATCCTCAGGACGTGGCTATTTCTCACAGCAAGAAGACAAATGTTGTTTCTGGAGAGGCTGAGGGCAGCAAAACGAAACCCTGCTGGCGTGGTTATTCAGGATACTTTGTCTGGCGTGTGCAATAATGACGCAGTGAATAGTGGCGATTCTCTCTTACCAATCAGTAGTCTGCTGTGTTTTCATGTCACATTTTGGTATTGCCTCAGCTCGCTCAGAACCTCGCCGGAGTTGATAGAAAAAAAAGTGTCTGGAAGCAGGTACAGGTACAACTTTTACACAGTAGGAAACCAAACAAAGGTGAGTCAAGTCGAGCTGGTTCTGTGTAGTGGAAAAGCGCCAATAGACTAGAACTTTCCACAAGCTGTCATTTTGGCAGACTGCCCTCAATTTAAGATGTTTTTAGACTAACAACAAAGTTTTGAGTTCTGAAACTTACAGGATGTTTTTATAGATCAATGTCCTCTTACATGTCAAAAGATCAAGGGAATTTTGGTTTCTCAGTTGATTACCCCTTTAAGACATGACAAAGTCACAGCGCCAGAAGAACAATGTCCACCGAGCCTGTTAGGAGTTCATGGTCTGATGTGCACATGTTCCAGTGTTCGTTCCACAGCCTCTGCCAGCTGATGCCATTTGCTCAAGGCAAGAGTTTCCAGTTGCCAGTTTCATAATTTCTCTCTTTGGGAGGCAAATGATGGTATTAATAGTCACAGAGATATAACTTATTTACCTGAGGAGATATCTAGATCCACACAGACAACTGCCTCTGATATGTGTCCATCCCACCACAGTTGGCTCTAAAAAAAAGGAGCCAATGTGAATTTGTTTTTAAAGCAGGGCTGTCATATTCCATTCCCTGAGGGCTACTGTCCAGCCCTAATGAAACACACCTGAACCAGCTAATCAAACGCTTCCAGCCAGGTGTTTTGGAGCTGGTCGGAGCTACTCTGCAGTTTGGCACCTGTGACTTTAGAGTTGAAGTTAACACCATCAGAGGGGCCTCCTCCTGCTGAAACTGAGGATGAACTGCCAAGAGAATTTGGCAAAGCTCAGGAATTGTTGCAGTTACTGGCCAGCAGTGACAGCTCTTAGATTTGCTGGATCCATGCGATTCCACTCCACTGAAATAATGAACCCAAGAATAGTATCTGTTCTGAACTCTAATGCAATTCAGCATGCGATAATCCATACTCAGGCCCAAAGAGCTGCTTTTCTTTTTCACAGAGAACAACTCTGCTCCAGGCAGAGATGAAGAGCGACAAAAACAAAAGACTGACAAAGTGCCAGAAACAAACATTTCTCCATGGCTGCCATTCAGGTGCGGACAAAGGGAAAAGATGTCCGCTGGGCAGAGAAGTGCCAGGTAGGAGATTGATGGCACAATCATACAGTCATTGTGGAGGAAGAGAAGCAGCTCTAGAGCTCCTGAAGACAGATCATAATACACTGCCTTGACCCGCGTCACCAGATCCACAATCCTGACTGAACTGGAGCTGATGCAGCTGGACTGAGAGTTCAGAGACTCAGAGAGTGACCAGAGCATCCGCTGTTTTTTGTGTTCCACAGTGCTGCATTTATTTATTTGTTTGTTTTATTTTTTGCTCCGTTACTTCTAATTTTTTAACCTTTAAGTACAATTTTAAGTTGTACATTTGTACTGTTACTCAAATATTAAAAGTACAGGTACTTGTACTTCTTAATAGTACTACTTAATTGAGTACAAAGTTCATTGAGTATCTGTATTTTCCGTTGAGTATAATTTTTGAGAATTTTTCAGGCCTGTGAGAAGCAGACTGAACTGTGCAGAGAGAGGGCGTTAGCCCAGGACACACAGGTAATCAGGAGATTTTAACAGACCGAGAGAAAGAGAAGATGAGAACAGACAAAACACCCTGAGACCGAAGAGGTGCAGAGCGAGCCTAGATACAGAGACAAATAATGAGAGAAGAGAGAACAAGTGTGAAACTGTGCTTATCGCCGAAGGCAGTCAATTGTGTGCAGCCAAGAGTGGGGAAATGAAAACAAAGACAAAAGGAGAACAGAGTGAAAAGAACAGATAACAAACCCCAGTCCTGACACCATACTTGCTAAGATATTTACTGCATATATCTTTTATCATTAATTTACTTCTTTTTATAACAAAAATTGCATTTAGACAGAAAATCTAAGTCTGTCCACTTAGGTTAAATAATATCATCTCTGCTCAACAAGCAGCATGATTTCATGTCCACCATTACCTTTTATAATAATACCAACACTTGGTCACACTTCATTTTAAGATCCAATTATTGTCATTAACAATCCATTAACTATGACTTTTGCCTCAATAAACTACTAGTTTGCTTTTTTTTTATTTAGGTATTGGCTAGGATTAGGGAAGCAGAATATGCTCATGCAGAATATGTGTTTCCTATGAACTAAAAACAGCCAATATACTAATAATAGGCATGCAAATAAGCAACCTTTTAATAGTGAGAACTAGTCCTTTATACTAAAGTTTTACCATAATAACACCCTAAAATTGAACTATAGTATAGTCTTACTTTGTAGATTCCAAACCTACACTTGACCTCTTCTGAATCACACGAGCCGCATGCACACAGTGTTCAGTGTGATCTGTTTTGGGCAATCCTACACAGTGCTCATAACTTAACCAAGCACCTATGCTAAGCCCTCTCAAACAGATATCACCAGCCTGCTAGATAACAGTACTGAGTAAAAAAATAAAAAATAAAAAGCTTCTAGGATTGAACTTTGTAACAGCAGATTCTGAGGAACTGTAGAACACTACTCTCATGCAGATAAAGATAAACTGTATAAAATAGACTAATGTACTTGTGCCTCAGAGAAATTCAGACAGATAATACACCAAGACATACAAGGAAATGCACAACAAAACACAGGCCTACTTAATTAAAGACAGAAGCAGTGGAGATGAACATGATGAATAACGCTGTAATAATAATAATAATAATGCTAAGAGAGATTTTTAAGATTTTTGTCCAAAAATACCTCTTCCGGTTTGTCACAAGTTTGGGAAAGTTTTTTTCGAGTATGGGTCTGTGTGACGTTAGATGGAGTGGAATTTCCTTATATGGGTCCTGAGGCACTTCTGCCGGAAGAGCGCGCGCTCCCGTATAGCAGAGCACTGAGAGCACAACAGACTTCACTGATCAGAGCGAGAGCGTCGCCAAATGTCACAAAAGAAGTGTGTTTTTGGTTGCCAGGGCAAGACAACCCTGCACAGATTACCAAAAAAAAAAAAAAAAAAAAAAAAAAAAAAAACATTAAGGGACAAGTGGATGGAGTTTATTTTTACAGAGCATCAACGGAGTTGTGCAAGTGTTTGTGTTTGTTCCCTGCATTTCGAAGATGCTTGTTTTACAAACAAGGCCCAGTTTGACGCCGATTTGCACATCGTTTATTTCTTAAGGATAATGCAATCCCAACGAAAAAGGGTCACGATCGTGTGTTGGAACCACAGGCGGTGAGTAAAACTGCTTAAAATATCTCTGTGTTGTTAACTTAGCTATCGGCGCGTAAGCACTTCAAGTAAACAACATGCGATGTTGTCATCAAACTGCACTTTCCACATGTACAGCTTTAAGAAAAATAAAAAATAAAAAGACGACATAAAGTGGAACTTAGTCATTTTCCAAAACCGCTAAGCAAATATATACAGTTTCAATACATACCACATAGAGACGTCCTGCTGTAGTCGTTGCTGCTGCTGCTGCTCTTGTTCAATTTCAGCCTCTGGATCTGATTCTGGATCATAAATATATGCTGAATCTGACTGTTACCGATGGTTTGTTTTGGATGATGGTTTTTTCCTCACAGTAATGTCACAGCTTCCAGACGCAAAAGCTTACGCGTGCTCGTGATTCTTTAGCTCCGCCCACACGTCACGCCTCCAGCCGATCGTGTTTTTCTGTAAAAAAAATGGTACAGACTATCTTTCTCTTATGAATATAATAAAACTAAAGACTTTTTGGAATTATGAAGGATGCAGTACTACTCTATAGGTACTCAAGATTAACAGGAGATTGAGTGAAAATGAGCATTTCACCCCCCCCCCCCCCTTTAAATCATTATAATAGATCAGCATTAAAATGCGTATTTCATTGATAGCTATTCAGAATGCTGTACATGTAAAAAAAAAAAAAAAAAAAAAAAAAAAAAAAAATCATGGTATTACCCACTGATTCGATTGCAGCAGCAGCTGGTGATACACAACATAATCTATCATGGGAAATCCTCTACATTTTACAAATGTTGACACATTATTGTTGCATGTAGCATGTTCAAATGTAATGTTTGTCTTTTTTTCTTCTTTTTTTTTAGTACAATTAAACAGATCTCTGCATTTCATAAAGTCGAGCAGAAACGCAATGATGCACAGATGAAATTATATTCAGTGTGAACAGAGCAGTCGTCTCATCTCATCTCTGCTCTTTGAGGTTCATTTATCTAAATAGCTCAGTGTGGCTCAGGCTTAATGCTCCTCTGTTTGGAGGAGTCTAATGGGGTCAGCCTAGTTTTAATGTGACAGCGCCTTTATTAATTCTTGGAGTTAATCACAAAGTACTTACAATTCCCTATTAATTGGCCTTTTTAATATGTCTGTGAAGAATTAATATGGCTGTGTGTTATTATTCAACATGAAAAGATTCATTAGAAGAAATGTGATGGTTGCAAATATCCTTTAAGTAATGACATAGAAACCCAAATGTAAGACCTTACGTTTTCTCAAGAAAATGTGAGTGGTTCTTGCACATACAAGCATTATGTTCCCAAAGCTGAAGTGTTCTGGGAAGTTGCTTGACAGATACTTAAGTCAAAGGAGTCGCTGTTTTTCGTTTCCCTAATGACTTCATGAAATAAAAGCATGAAAAACAACAACTACAGCAACAACAAAAATTGATATTTAAAATTTGCTTAAATTATATATGGAAAGCAATCAAAGAATACTTTAATTTTTCAAATGAAAAACTCTGGTCATTGCATTCTTGCATTCAACACTCTCTACAATGGTAAGTGCTTAAAAAAAACAGCAACAACAAAAACAACAACAACAAAAAAATTAATAATTTAGCAGATGCTTTTATCCAAAGCGACAAATGAGAAAAATAGAAGCAATCAGACCAACAAGAGAACAACAACAGTATACAAGTGCCACGACAAGTCTCAGTTAGTCTGCTGCATTCTGGATCATTTGCAGATGCTTGACAGTACATGCAGGAAGGCCCACCAGGAGAGCTTTACAAAAGTCCAGTCTGGAGAGAACAAGAGCTTGGACAAGAAGTTGTGTGGTTTGCTCTATCAGGAAGGGTCTAATCTTCCTAATGTTGTATAAGGCAAATCTGCAGGACCGGGTCATTGTAGCAATATGGTCTGTGAAGTTTAACTGATGACCCATCACAACTCTTAGGTTTCTGGCTGTCCTGGAAGGAGATATGGTTCACAGACCCATCAATATAGAGTAGTTGTGATGAAACGATGGGTTAGCTGGAACCACAAGCATTTTTGTCTACGGTAAGGTTGAGCTGAAGGTGATGGTCATTCATCCAATGTCTTTCGGACAGGCTGCCATGTGAGCAGCTAACGTTGGGTCATCTGGCTGGAATGAGAAGTAGAATTGAGTGTCATCAGGGTTACAGTGATAAGTAAAGCCATGCTTTTGAATGACAGATTCTAATGATGTCATGTAGATGGAGAAGAGAAGTGGTCCAAGCACTGAGCCTTGAGGAACCCCAGTAGCAAAAAATTGTGACTTAGAAACCTCACCCCTCCAAGACACCCTGAAGGATCTACCTGAGAGGTAGGACTTGCCAGTCGCAGGGCTTCAGTAACCATGAGCAGGACAGTGTCAGTTGGGTTGGTGCTTTTGAAGGCAGATTGGCTGTCCAGGAGGTTGTTTTGTACAAGAAACATAGAGAGTTGGTTGAACACAACTCGCACAAGTGCTTGCAATGAATAGAAGAAGGGATGTGTACCATGAAGAGAGGTGTTAATAATGTGATTAAGTGAAAGTATGACTAATGAAGAAATGGCCCGAAGGAGGTGAGTGGGGATATGATCAAGTGGACAAGTAGTAGGATGACTGGATAGGATATACATTTGGAAACGTCCGTCTACTAGAGTGGAGAGAAGGAGGAGAGACAAAGTGTATTAATCATTATGAAGATATCAGTCTGCGGTGTGGGGATATGGTCACTGATGATTCTCGTCTTATTTGTGAAGAAAACTGCAAAGTCATCAGCCGTAAGAGATGATGAAGGAGGAGGGGGAGGAGGACAGAGAAGAGAAGAGAAAATTTGAAAAAAGAGTCAGAACAGTTGTTAATTTTGTTGTGGTACTATGTTCTTTTAGCAGAGAAGGAAGAGAGGAGTGACTGATACACACTGAGGTCAGTAGAGTTTCTTGATGTGTGCCATTTCCTCTCTGCAGCCCTGAGTTTATAGTAATGTTCACTGAGAACATTGGACAGCCAGGGGGCAGATGTGTAGACTTGCTGGTCTGGATGACAGTGGGCAAAAGTTGTCCAAGCAAGAGGTTAGAGTGGGGCAAAGAGTGTCAGTAGCACTGTTTGTGTCCAGTGCTGGAAACTGAGAGGTTGAAGAAAATGAGGATGAAACCACAGAGGTTAGATGAGAAGGAGAGAGTGGGGATAGGTTGCGTCGAAAGGTGACCTGCAGAGGAATGTGTGCTGTGTCAGGAATAAGTGTGAGGTGTGCAGTGGAGTAACTAAAGTGTTTTCCATGGAACAACAGCATGTGTTGATGAGCTCCAGTTGGTTACCTGATTTCCGCACATAGTACTCAGCACGTAGTGATTACAGTTGATCTAAATAAGTATTTGAGGACAAGCTGTAGAAAAAGTTAAGAAAAGGGAGAAAAGCAATACTGAAGTGGCTTGTCCTTGCTCAGTGGAGTCGCGCAGGTGGAGTCGATGGTCTTTACACTCGTCGGTCTTCACACAAGGGCTGCCGCGACTGCTGCTGCGGTTAAACTGAACACTTTTATACTTGTCTGAGTACTTGTTATTGAAGTCAGCTGGCCACACCTTACTATTTGGCAAACTGAAACTGCAAAACACTTTGTCCTTTTCTGTTGCTTGACTGTTTCCTGATTAACACTTTACACATTGCTTCAACAGTTCCACATCTAAAACACTTTAAATACAAAGATGTTACAATTATAGCAGAAGCTGTTTACATTTAAGTTTTAAAGAGGACATATCCCTTTAAATGATTGTTAATTCAGAGAGCTAAAATCAGGGTAAAAATAATAAGTGGACCTCAGGGAACATTATAAAATAATTTTAATAAATGCAGTTTATGACCGCATTAAAGAAAAGAACACTCATAATATTTTTTTTGGAAAGCTCGATTATTACCAGGAAGGGAGACAAGCTATCCTAAAATTTAAAGCCATGAGCCTAAAATAAATTATTTATGAAAAATGTGGCATATGAAGCTTAATGAAACATTTAGCTTTGCAATATGGGGCATATAAATTAGATTTTGAGTGACAGTTGTTTCACCTGCCCACAGGCTACTTCTTAGTCTCTTTATTTATTGTATTCATAAACCTTGTAATATGTGACCGAAGAAGAGGACACAGTTGGTGAGGTTTGATTTCAGACTTCCAGAGAGGCTGCTGGACTGTAGTGAGTCATGGCATTAGCCCCCGGATACAGACAGCTCTCATAGATCACGCCTTTCCAATGAGTGCTGCTGCAGATTTCATTCATGGCCTTTAATTGGAAAAGTGGTTCTCATCTCTCTCTTTTCCAAAGGATTGGTTTTCCTCCAAGGGCTTGTAATATTAGAGTTCACTGCTTTTGCAAAAAAGTTTAATTTGCTTTATTCCCCTGCTCTTGATTAGTAAGCAAACTGCTTTGAAGGCATACAGTGAGTCAGGTAAAAAGGCCAGATGTCAGAAATGAGGTTTTCAAAGGTATTTCAGTCTGGTTACCTTGTCTCCCAGTCTGAGAAATTAGGATAAGTCTGACCAGTTTAAAAAAAATAACACTGATAAAACCTGCCTACTAAACACGTTACGACCAGGCCAGATAACCATCTATGACCACCATTTTTTTTTCAGCAGGATGTTTGTATAAAATCAGGTACTTATAACAACTTAATCTACACTCAAATCTTCATGTACAGCACATGTTTAGAATTACGATCACAATTATATTTTATATTCATATAGTTTATACTTTTTCAAATGCATGCAAAGGATTTGATGTATTTGACACAAAAGGCAAACAATTATTTAATAGATATTTTGAATGAATGAATGATATTACATATATATATATATATATAATATTATCATATTATATAGTGCTTTATCATGTATTGTTGTACACCCAAAGCACTTTACAAGTATGTGAGGGGTCTCTCCTCAACCACCACCAGTGTGCAGCATCCACATTTTGGAGAACCTATACCCACCCTACTCCAAACATAGCTGCTTCTCAACTAAATAAAATTCTTCACAGGCAGATAAATATAAAGTCATATTTATTGCCAAAAATGACCAGAAAACAGTATAAAATATTTCAGAATACATGTAAAATAAACAACCTCCTTGACAGCAACCAGTCTGGTTTCAGAAATGGATATTCAACTGAGACTACCTTGCTCTCAGTTTTTGGAGCCTTAACACTGGCAAGAGTGGATTCCAAATCCTTAACACTTATCTTGCTGGAGCTGTCCACTGATTTTGATAGAGTTAACCACCAGATCCTTCTGTCAACGCTACTGGCAAAGGGCAATTACATTTATGCATTTAGCAGATGCTTTTATCCAAAGTGACTTACAACGCATTCAGGCTATAATTTTGTTTTACCAGTATGTGTATTCCCTGGGAATCTAACCCACAACATTTTGAGCTGCTAACACAATGCTCTACCACTGAGCGACAATTGGCATCTCATGAACAACACTCCAGTGGTTTGAATTTTATCTCTCTGATAGGTCCTTATTGAAAAAAATTCTCATGGCATCTTCTGTCATTCAGAAACATGGCTTTTCATATCACTGCTATGCTGATGACACTCAACTCTACCTCTCATTCCATCCTGATGATCCGATGGTAGCTATTCACATCTCAGTTTGTCTAACAGACATTTCTTCCTGGATGATGGACCATCACCTTCAGCTCTACCTTGACAAGACAGAACTGCTTGTGATTCCAGAAAACCCATCGTTTCATCACAATTTCACCATCAAGTTAGGCACATCAACCATAACTCCTTCCAAAACAGACAGAAGCCTTGGAGTTATGATTGATGATCAGCTAACTTTCTCAGACCACATTGCCTGGAGATTTGCTTTATTCATCATTGAGAAGATCAGGCCCTTTTATAGAACATGCTTCACAACTCCTTGTTCAAGCTCTTGTTCTGTCCAGGCTGGACTATTGCAATGCTCTCTCGGCAGGTCTTCCAGTCAGTTCTATCAAAACATTACAATTAATCCAGATTGCAGCAACAAGATTCATTTTTAACACGCTGAAAAGAATACATGTCACACCTCTGTTTATCAGTTGCACTGGCTTCCAGTACCTGCTCACATAAAATTCAAGGAATTAATGTTTCCCTACAAACCACCACTGTCTCTGTTCCCCTTTACCCAAATTCATTACTTCAGACTTATGTGCCCTCTAGAAGCTTGTGTTCTGCAAGTGAACATCGCTTAATTGTGCCATCCCAAAGAAGCACAAAATCATTTTCAGAGACTTTTAAATTAAATGTTCCCTCCTGGTGGAATGACCTGTCAAACTTAGTCCGAGCAGCTGAGTCCTCAGCCATCTTCAATAATCAGATAAGAATATCTCTTTCTATTAAAAAATTAATAAATCAAGGTTTCTCTATTTTTTTCTAACTTTTTGTGTTCTATCTTTGTTTTCTTTTTATTTATTATACAATTAACAAAAGCAAAAAAGGCCTCTAACACTAGCTTGATCTAATCTTTTTCTATTCTGTCTGTTTTCTTTTTATTTATTATATTGATTAAAAATAATAAAACTAGCTTGAGACTTGTTATAGCACGTGAATGTCATTGATCTTTTGTTGATTGTGATGACTCCCAGTGTCCTCATATGTAAGTCACTTTGGATAAAAGCGTCTTCTAAATGTCTAATTGTAAATTAGATCTCAATGCAAACTGGATGTTACAGTCGTTATGTTGCCACAACAACATCTATGATCAAAACTGTTCACGTGCTACAGTCTAAGATTAAATTAATTTCCATTTAACCAGTTTAATATAGTAAGACACTGAAATGTGGACCTTTGTTTATGTTTATTTTTGTTTTTGTTTTTTTTTATTAAACTGTACATGACGTGTGAACAGTTTGCTATTTGTGGTTGTACATTAGTATGGACTCAATAACTTTAACGTTAGCTAGTTTTATCAGTGCTGAAGCACAAGATTACATTAACGTTCTGCTTTGTATTAATTGAGACTGGGGTTGAATGCTTAGGGACATTTTTGCACTGTTTTGTTTGAGTTTAGGAAATAGATTCTATTGCCTGTCCTCTCAGGATACCTGGAATCAGTGTTACAAATAGTCCAGGCACATTGCTTTTCCATTTTTGTAGCATTAACACCATCAAACCGAGGAAAGCTTCGGATCATCCATTGTTTCTCTAAAGTGCTGAAACTGAAAGATGTCTGAGTTCTGGTCCCCATACAACTGGTACTCGACTGCCATTGGCTCATCTGCATTCGAGGGGAGGGGCTTACTGATAGGTTTATTATTGAATTATTTTATATTGAAATAGGATTAACTCCTTCATTATTTCTCATGGATGCAGCATGGGAGCGTGGCTCAAGAACATTCTGCTTCAAGCGTCGAGAGAATGAATATGGACAAGTGTGGACCAATGATAATTCTCACAGGCATGAGGTGTGATAAACACTAACACAGAGAGGCATCTGTGAGATACCATACTGAATTCAATTCTAGAGTCAGTCATGGCCTCTATCATGCAGATCATTTATTTTATTCTTCATGGATGAGATTTCTTTTCTAGAGCCATAAAATGAGTGCAAAGCAATTAAATGGTTAATTCGCCTAAAAAAATAAACATTATGCCATTATGCTCACCCTTATACAGTGAATTTCTGAAGTATATCCTGAGCTTACTTTTTAATACAATGAAATTGACTGAGCTAACTGCCAAAATTGCAAATATGCACCATAAAAGCATCATAAAAATGATCCATATGACTAATGTGCCATTCAGTAGCTTTGTGTAAGGAAAAGAGCATAAGTCACTGAAAATCTTGAGATTCAGGCCAAATCATCAGCAGGTTTATGAGAATTCATGAGAGAAGCAACAATTTCTTCTTGACCCATTCTCTTGAGTTGGCTCTTATCAGTGAATGGATTTATTCAGTTCACAAATCTGGCCAGAATTATTCATTTCGATACATGTTTGCAACTTAATGAGGAACATTTTACACGAGGGGAGATTTATCAGAGAATAATGAATCAAATCTAGGGATGTAACAATGCACCCCGAGCTGGCTGAAAGTCGATTGGGGTGGGACTGTGAGTTAATATGAATGTATCTGGAGAGCAACTGACTGTCTTTAGAAAAGTTTAGATGGTATTTTCTTTTTATCTCATCTCTATATAATGGATATTAAAATAGTGTTCATAATCGCAGTGCTGCTTTGTTTACAGTGGCAACCAAGGAAAAGCTGTATCGCTGCGAATAGTCTAGAATAATCTAGACTCTTCTTGAAAATGGCCAGTATATTCACACAAGTTTTGTAGTGGTTGTTGTGAGTTTTATCAACCGTGAGCTATGAATCATGCCTGCCGTAGCTAACTGCTTTATTACATACTGTGTTTGATTTGTGGATTACTATTTTGTTCAATAGATAAGTGTTAATACAAACACATTTGTTCAGAAAACATTGGCATTCTAATAATGTTTTGCCTCTGTAGTTAATTCTGTAGTGATCATACAAATAGTGAAATGAAACAGGTGTGGTTGGTTCCACTTCACCTTTTTTGACTGAATGTGCTGTCAAGCGAGAGTCTGGACTTAACCTTCTAGTGAAACACTGAGGGGGTGTTTGCCCATAATGATGTCACAGGACAACCCCTCTTAGTCATCTCATTATGAATGCTTGCTATTTCATTGCTAGATATTATTATTATTATTATTTTCATGTGATCTGCTCCGGATGACTATTGTTTAGTGTGTATGGGTTTTTCTGAATTTGAGGAAGTAAAATGAAAAATAGTTATAATCAAATGTATGACTTCACAGGGTGTCCCCAGTTTTCCCAAAAAGGACAACTTCTGGGACAAACAGCATGTTGGTCATTATTGAATAGCATTGCTATCTGTCAGTGGTCATTGATTATGGCTGATTTCTTCCTGTGATCCAACCAGCAACTTGAGCCTTAAACTTTAAAACCCTCAGCCCCAGGAAAGATGAATGACTTTTAACCATTTGCTCAATTTAAATTCTTGATTGTTAATCAGTTTAGATTAAGAATCCATATTCTGCTCTGTGAATTTGCTGCTGGTTTTATCCTGGCCTTCTTCAAAGTCATGGACATGCATCTCCAGACATATGGCAGATGTCCGCTATCTCTCTCTGCGTGCCTGACAGCCCAGTCGATGCTTTTAATCAGCTGATTGGATGCCAAAGCAAATCCCATTCCACACAGAGGCAGGTGAAGGGAATTGATTCACCAACAAATGGCCTTGGGAGGTTCAGTGCAGATGTTTACTCAGTGTTTGTCCAGCTATTTTTTTTCTGATCCCTGTAATGTTATAGCTCTAAACTGATAAAAATAACCCAGGCTCAGCATAAAAAAAACATGCATGTATCTACATTTTTGCAAAACTCCAAAAACTTAAACATAACTGTAGTTTCCAGCTGAAGTTATGAAACTAATGACTTACTAGTAACACTTTAGTATAGGGACCAATTCTCACTATTAACTAGTTGCTTATTAGCATACCTAATATTAGCATATACTGTAGCTGTTTAGTACTACTTATTCAGCACATATTCTGCATCCCCAATCAGTGTTGTAGACTGTATTTAATTAACTTGATATAGGTTGAAAAAATATTATCAGTTAAGGGTAAAAAGGCCACATATCACAGAATGTGTCTCTTATATGCAAACTGAATAACAGATGATGTATCAGATGTTTTAAAAAGTTAATGTGTTAAGTTCATGAGACATCCTGACCTGAGTCCTGCTAGCATCTCACATCACAAGAAAATCACCAATCATCGAACGTGTCAATCATAGGGCCCTATGAAATCAGTTTTATTTTTTTCCAAATTCATTTTGTTTTCCATTTTAATTTTCTGGATCACATTTTTTTCTGTTTTAATTTTTGTCAACTACTTTTTAATGGTTAAATTTAATTGTATTAATCAAAAAACATGTCTAATTAATTAAAATCATAACGCTTATACATTTTCACAACAATTTATTAAAAGTTTAACAAAAATTACTTGATTAGGGTTTTATTTTTTTCTTCACCATATGTTCTATTGTTATCTAATTATGTTTTAGCATGTCTAATTATTTAAACGCAAAAACGCTTAAAATAGTCTTATGAAAAGTTTTTTTTTTTTTTTCCCTCAGAATTTATGTTGTGTATTTACATTTTTTCTGGTTATCTTATCTTTTAATTATTGAAATTTAAGCAAACTTAATTTTTTTGGGAAACAAAGGGGATTTACTTTTAAAATAAAACATGGAAGAAATGCTGTGTGATTATTCCTTAAAAAAATATTTTTTGTTTCATTTTATTAGTAGTAGCAGTAGGCTACTGTATATACATTCTGCTGAACATTTCTGGCAAACATTTCTACCAAGATGGCGGCGCCCTGTTTTTTCCCTGCGACAACTCAGGGCTACCAAGATGGCGGCGCCCTGTTTGGCTGCGGCTGCATGGGCTCATGACAGTTTCGGATTTTCTGACCAAATTAGTTTGTCTACAACGACGAAAATAGCGGCCACTCAACATAAGATAATGTATGATCGCCAGCATCTACTGGAATTACGACCATACAGCGACTTCGGGTTCTTAGACAAAAGATCCCAGGAGTGTCTAAGTAGCCTGGGAGTGTTACGCCGGCAAGATCCAGCAGCCGACAGTTTAGTAGACCCGCCTACCAAAACAAGCCGACAGAGGAGAAAGCGGAGGCGGTGTGATCGGAGGCGGAAGCGCGGCTGTCGGGGAGAACTAACAGCTAGGCTAAAAGCTAACCCCCACAGAACGCCGCTTCCATCTATCTTTTTCTCAAATGTCCGCTCCCTGGATGGAAAAATGGATCACCTGCAGCTGGAACTAACATCAAAACAAGAGGTTAGGAACTGCTGTGCTTTAATTCTGACAGAGACATGGCTAAACACATCAATCCCGGATAATGTTGTTAGCATTGAAGGATTTGCTACATTCCGTGCTGACAGGAGCCACAAACTCAGTGGTAAATCCCGGGGGGGGTGGGCTGTGTGTTTACACTAATAACAACTGGTGTAAAAACGCTAGGATAGTCTCAATACATTGTTCATCGGACATTGAGCTTTTGACTATAATCTGCAGACCAGTCTACCTACCCAGAGAGTTTAGCTGTGTTATCATCACTGCTGTGTACGTGCCTCCCAGTGCTAACACGAAGGTGGCTATGTCTGTTCTCTATCAGACCATCAGTGAGCTGCAATCCACTTATCCTGAGGGCATCTTCATTGTTGCTGGGGATTTTAACCAGGCCAACATGAAAACAGTTCTCCCACATTTCCACCAGCATGTGGAATTCGCAACTAGGGGACAGAACATATTGGACAAGGCCTATACAAACATCAAAGGTGCATTCAGAGCAGCCCCCCGCCCCCAACTTGGCTCGTCAGACCATCTATCTGTTATGCTTATTCCTGCATACAAGCCCCTGCTCATCAGAGGGAAACCTACAGTGAGGAAGGTGAGAATATGGTCGGAGGGGGCTATGGAGTCCCTCCAGGACTGTTTTGAGTGCACTGACTGGGACATGTTCAAGACAGCTGCCACCTACAACGGTTATATGAGCATTGATGAGTACGCCATATCAGTGTCAGCTTACATTAGCAAATGCACAGAGGACGTCAGCGTCATGAAGACCATCATTTCCCGAGCCAATCAGAAACCCTGGCTGACTGCAGAAGTATGCAAGATGGTAAAAGCACGGAACATTGCCTTCAAGTCTGGTGACGTGGAGGCTCTGAGAACAGCAAGAGCAAATCTGAACCGTGCCATCAGGTTGGCAAAGCGTACTCACAGTAAAAAAATTCAGGACTTGTTCCATGATTCTTCCAACATCAGCAACATGTGGAAAGGCATACAGGCTATCACCAACCACAAGGTAACTCCTCCATTTGGAGGTGAAGCTGACTCTGTCCTCCTCGATGAACTAAATTTCTTTTTTGCGAGGTTTGAGGTACTAAACAGTACCCGTGCTGAGAAAGCAGTTCCCCATCAGCAAGAAAAGACACTTTGCCTGGACATAACTGATGTGCGGAAGTCTCTGAGGAGGGTAAACATCCGGAACTCCAGGCCCTGATAACATACAGGGGCGAGTGCTCAAGGAATGTGCAGACCAGCTGGCTTGTGTTCTGACGGATATTTTTAACATCTCGCTAGACCAAGCCATAGTGCCATCGTGCCTAAAGACTGCCACCATTATCCCAGTGCCAAAAAAATCTTGGATCACCTCTCTAAATGACTACCGGCCCATCGCACTGACTTCCATCATAATGAAGTACTTTGAAAGGCTGGTTAAAGACTACATCATCTCTAGACTCCCTCTCACGTTTGACCCCTTTCAGTTTGCCTACCGGCCAAATCGCTCCATTGAGGATGCCATCTCCTCCGCTCTACACTCGAGCCTTGCACATCTGGAGGAGAAGAACATGCATGTTAGGCTGTTGTTTCTGGACTTCAGTTCAGCTTTTAATTCCATCATCCCTCAACATCTGGTAGACAAACTGAAACCTCTGGGCTTCAGCACCCCCTTGCGGAACTGGCTGCTTGATTTCCTCACTGACAGACCTCAGTCAGTACGGGTTGGACAGAATACCTCCAGCGTCATCACCCTCAGTACAGGCTCACCTCAGGGTTGTGTCCTGAGTCCTTTGTTGTTCACCCTGATGACACATGATTGCGTCCCTAGGCATGTCACAAATCATATCGTGAAATTTGCAGATGACACAACAGTGGTAGGCCTCATCAGGGATGACAAGGATCTGGCCTACAGAGAAGAGGTGGAGCAGTTGGCGGGCTGGTGCAGAGATAACAGCCTGATCGTGAATGTCGACAAGACCAAAGAACTCATTGTCGACTTCAGGAAGAACCAGCCCAGCCATGCTCCACTACTCATCAACAACATAACCGTGGAGGTGGTTAGCAGTACAAAGTTTTTGGGGGTGCTAATCACAAACGATTTTACCTGGTCTGTAAACACTGCATCACTGGTGAAGAGGGCACAGCAGCGGATGTACTTCCTACGGAGGATGAGAAGAGCCCATCTGCCCCCACCTATCCTCACCATATTTTACAGAAGCACCATAGAGAGCATCTTGACCAGCTGTATCTCAGTGTGGTGTGGAGGCTGTAGTGCCTCTGACTGGAAGGATATGAGAAGAGTAGTGAGGACAGCAGAGAGAATCATCGGCACTTCTCTTCCCTCCATTCAGGACATTGCAGAGAACCGCTGTGCATCTCGGCCCAGAAAAATCTGTAGCGAATCCTCTCACCCCCATTATGGTCTGTTTATTCTGCTGGCCTCCGGAAAGAGGTTCCGCAGCATGCGGTGTAGGACCACCAGGTTCTATAACAGTTTTTTTCCCCAAGCCATCAGACTGTTGAACACTTAGAACACTTTGTTGCATTGACATTTACACTGTACTGAAACTGTGGCCTATGCAAACGAAATTTCGTTCTGTACACACTTGTTGTATACTGAATGACAATAAAAGTCTGTCAAGTCAAGTCAAGTCAATACTTGTCTTTAAACAGGACTTTTATTTTGACGGGTTGTCGTGAATACAGTTCTGTGTATGTAATGTGATGTTAGTTTTACTCAAATAAAACAGTCAAATGCTCATGAAGTGACTCTCAGAGCAGTTCTGGAGATGTTGTTAATGTGTTCACGTCCTCATTTAGTGAGATGCAGTGCTTTAAGTGGGCCGGTTCGCACCAGTACTCAGTACCGCCACTTCCAAATATAGCTCTTGAGCATACCGCCACCTTTCCGTGCGCCCAGAAAGTGCTTTTAGTGTACCGGTACGCTCATTTGGACATCTGTTTTAATAGAGGTTTTAATCCTTTGCCTGCGCTTCCGCTTTTCAGAGCGCCCTTCACAATGCACGCTTCCTATATCGCGTCTTTTGCGCGCTCAAGTTCGTTATTTCCAATGTAGGCGCGCGTAGCGACGCGCTCTTTTTTTCCATTCGCGTCCACACCTCACAGAGTTAAAAACATCTCATCTTTTCAGAATGCCGTAAGCATTCGCTGCAGGTCAGAATCCTTTTGCACATCTTATTTATGTTCAGTAGCTCTTTCTAGCTCAAGCAAATCCACAAACTAATAAAATTATTTATGATTTTTTTATAAGGTCGTCTGTTGACTGCTGTACATAAAACCCCTTCAATATAGTTGTTGTTACCTCAGGGGATGAGGGGAGTCATCAAAAAATAAAAATAAATAAATAAATAAATAAATATATATATATAGGCTATAATAGAGTACCGGCACCTCTTTTGGGCCACTTAAAGCACTGGTGAGATTACAGAAGATGAAATCACCACGAGCGTCACGCGCTTCCCTGTGTGTAATAAACAAAGCTGCACTTCTGCTAACACAGACACGCACAACATGCAGAATTCATATTTAAATAGACTTTTCCAGCTTAATATTTACAGGTACTAGTCCATATCGTGATTTGCTGTAAGTGCAATGACCTACTTTTGATTAATTCATTCAAAATTTATTAATTCATTCAAAAATAATTCTGTGACATTCTATGTTAAACTCTAAATTCTGTTTTTATGACTGGATTCCGAGACTCGATTCGTGTTTTCTGCATCGCGGAAATCATAGGGCCATACAATCATATATAATTAAAAAAAAATATTAACATACAGTAATAATCAGAAAATATTTTGATTGGGTCTCGAGTGGACTCAGGAATAAGTCTGATTCCAATTATGTTAGAGTCTGAGGCAATACAGAGTCAAAATGCACACGAGTCCATGACAAGACCAAGACCATTAAAATACGATTAAAATCGACCATTAAAATAGAGTTCAAGACCAAGTCCGAGTCTCGAGTACTCAACACTGTCTCCAATCCTAACCAATACCTAAACTTAATAACTACTTTATTAAATACTAATAAGCTGATAATTAGAAGTTTACTGAGGCAAAATATGTAGTGTAATGGTTTGTTAATAGTGAGAACTGACCGTTCGCAAAGAGCTTGATTGACAGATGATCGGACCAATCATAACACTAAAACATCCATCTTGTTCAACAGCTATAGTTGGAAACTAACAATAAATTCATTTTTCTGCCTATCAGATTGTGTTTTATTTATGTCTACCCTAACTCTAAAAAAATAAGGCAAAAACAGTAATTAAGCATGTGATGGAAATGTTGCGCCCCTTACCATCCTGTGCTGCTGTGTCCTAGTCATGTCCAGACAAAAACAATAAAGCCCATTACAAATAAACCATTTGTTGCATCCAGTGGGGACATAATTACTGATTATAATGACTTATACTATCTTTTTATGCGTTGTGTTGCGTATCTCGCTGCGTAAACAAAAACCATGTCTGCATTTGTGATCAGTGTCGCTACTCTACACTGCTCAAAACTCACGTTTGAATCATCAGTGGCAAATTCTTTGAATATGAAAATGTACTTTAAGGCTGTGAGTCAGAAGAATCAAACTGTCCTTGCAAAATTGGAACTGCCTCACTTTATAGAAACAGAAACCGGCATTGTAGGCTCCTCTCACAGGAAACAGTTCTCAGTAAAATGTACTGCACACATCTGAATATTTGGGTCGAACTGTTCTGGAACAGTGTTATTAATGCAACTTAACCACTGATTTCTAGTTGCGTCCTCTTTTGGAAGGACAAACGAAGCAGTTTCGCTTCTCCACAACATGGCAGTAGCGACAACAGTGAGAATAAAAGTTACCCCTTCTATCTTTTGTTGAACATTTTGGTGGCGTTATGCAAATCTTCTCGCAAAGTGACATAGAGATGTGGGGGCATTTTAGAACGAGCCATTTTAGGAGGGCGTGGTTGACTCTTAAAGCTGCAGTCGGTAACTTTTGACGCTCTAGTGGTTAATAAAGAGAATTGCTTGCGTCTTGCGGAAGAACATTGTAGCCGGAGCTACATCTCTCTGTTTATGTCTATGAAGAATCACAAAGGTACTGGGTTACTCCGCCGCGGTACCCCCGAAGCAATCTAAAATAGTACGGATATAAACACTTATTATAGGTGCACCCTAGTGATTCAGGACAAGCCAAAAACACGGTTTGGAATTGTTCCACAGTGGAACGATGGAAGGGCATGCCTGGAAAGTCTCTGCTTACATGGTTATGGCTTTGTCTTTATACCATTTTATAAAACAAGACTCACTTAAATGAATTAAAGAAAGAAATAAAGAAAGAAAGAAATATGTTGTGTTTCCAGGAAATAAATGCAAACATGTTTTGGAATAACATGAGGTTAAATGATGACAGAATACACATTTTCAAAAGTATGCAACTATGGCTTTAATGTAATAATACAAAAAATGCAGTTGTTACAATTCGATATAAGATAACAAAGGCAAATCTTTTTTTATTTTAGTGAAATAGCATTCAGATGAATTGTGCTCAATAAAACCAAGAAAACATGCTTTAAGAAAATAAATCTAGCACAATATGATTGTGTTTTATAATACCAGGGTTAGCTGGCTTTTGCTGCTGCATGCCCCGTGGCTGTTAGTTAACTTTTTGCCAATGAACCAACATAATTGTCTTTCCATATGGCAACTGTTAATTCAAGGTCAAAGGAATAATTTAATGCAATTAATTTTTATCCTGGCTAAATGATGTGAGTTTTTCCAAAGATACTGACCATATAATACAGGCATAGTAGGTATGAAAACAAATTCAGAAGAAGAAAAAAATGCTGGATTTCAGTGAAATATGTGTATTGCTTTACAGCAGTGAAGTGAGTCTTATTAAGTATGTTTAATAAATTTACATTTTGTCATATAAGGAAAAACAGAGAGAGAGAGAGAGAGAGACTTCTTATTTATCATAGTGGGTGATGTGTGCTGCATGTCATCATTATGTCCCTCAGTACCTTGCTGATAAAAGCTCAAATCAAAGGCTTTTTACTCATATGGCATAAATTCATAACAGCTAGAAGTTGTATAATTTGTGTCTTGCAGTGATCTCCCACATTAATTATCACCTGTAATAAATATAATGAAGCCCTGAGTCATTTCACTTTGTTCTCTGCAAAAAGAAAATCAGCAGGTGATGTGGACCATCTAATAACCTGAGGAGGCCAAATGTGATGAAGGAAGACCCTTTTCAGGCAGATAAAACTGGCTGCTTGAGAATCAACCAATCATGAGCGTCACTGTGCTCTGCGGCTCGCGGAAGCAAACAGCTTAAGTTTCAGTTTTCGAAAGGTTATTATTTTATAAATAATATAATATAGTGTCGCTGTACTTATTTACAAGTTCCTAGTATTGTGTGCGTGCAACTACCAGTAAGTATACTGAAATTTGTTGTTGTTTTACCTCACAATAATTTCGTGGCATGTTGCTGCTCATTGTCATATAATGGCGGAACTTCGTACTGCTCGTGTGTTTAATTGTTGAGGATGTTGTTAATTAATGGAGGTGTTGCTCTGCAAGCCTTACGTGCCACAATTGAAATAATTTATGTTGTTCTTGCACAATGTGTAACATTGTTTATTTTAAGGAGTAACTCTACAGCTCATAATTATTATATATTCAGCTGAATTTGGCATGTTGTATATTGTTGCAGTTAATGGGCTGCAAAGTAATCTTTGCACAGAGCTGTAATGTACTACTGCATTTCTAAATTTGTATTTTCTTAGTAATAAGCATTTATTATAACACTGCATTCAGGTCATACATGACAAAACTATCATTTAATTTTGATTGTGTTCAGTTATTTATTATTGTTCTGCGTAGTTAGAAGATATATATTTTTTTTTATCTTCATCCCTGATATATATTTTTTTAGTCAGGAAGAGGATGGGGTGTCAAATGGGGGGTCAGAGCGTTTTTTTGCAGGGTCTTGGAACCCCCCAAGACCCCCCTGGCGCCGCCGGTGTGGGTGGACAGGACTGAATATTGTTTAAGTGGCACAATCCAATGACAAGATGAGCAGTTTCATCTTAGCTCAAGGATACTCTTTACTTGATCTGATTTGTCAATTTAGACCGGTAGTTACATTAGAGAAACTAAGTACTTTTCCTGCTTTCTTGTCCTGGAGCAGCAGCATGTGTTATAGATCTGTTCTGCCAAAACCAAATTCATTAACATATTTATTAACATACAAAAACATACTCTGAGAGTCACCGTGACAGAAATATAGGTCTGGATTGACTGTCCAGTGTCCCTCTTTGACCCTTTCCTCATTCATCAACTGGGTTTTATTTGGATTTCTTGATTGAGAATTTTGGTAGTCAGGATGCTAACTCATCAGGGTAGGAAAAGGTGACAGACAGGCCAATTTGATACTTGAGAAAGTCGTTTTTTTCTTATTCTTGTTGCTGATGCCGTAGCAATCTCAGGGGTGACTCCCAGATTCACTCCAGTAATTAAATGTTTGTTGCTCCAAAAACATTGCAGTACATGGATGTTGTTCCTCTTAGAAGTATGAAAACAAGATTTTTCTTCAATTGTGATTGGATTTTATACAGAAAGCGAGCAAAGAGTCTTGATACAACAGCATTTCATTTTAATTTGTACGGTTCTTCTGTAATTCTGCTGGGCTAATTATTGGAGCCTACTATTTATTTTCGCATAGCATCAATATTTTTGTAAATACTAAGGTCAGGTAAATGTCAGAATTTCTGTCACTAATTATGAAACATAGGTTTAGTGCAGATTTTTGCGGTTTTTGCACTCATTTTGCATGTGGATTTTGCAAGGATGGGAATATTATAATTTCTTTAATATTCTGTAATATTCTAGTGCTTCCTGGAGCATTTCAGAACAATGACTAAGATCATCTAAACTTCTGAAGTTTTGGATGATTGACTTATTTAACTGTTTATGTTAAACTTGTTTTCGTTAGCTAAGTATTATACATGTAGAATGCTATTTCTATGCATGAGTACTAATAAATTAACTGGATAAGTTGGAACAAATGTAATTGTTCTTAATAATGAACACTTGGCAGTGAGGGAAACATACCTGTATCATCTCAATATTTAAAGAGTTGGAAAAGGGAAAATCTGTTAATGATGCACAAAATTAACATGATTTTCATATTCAGCATGTCAAACTTTGTAAAGAAACATTATTAATAAAAGTTAAACAAAACTTTTTATAAGAAAAAAAAAAACATTATTTATCGGGTAACCAATTATTCTGATTAGACACTGCACAAACAATCTCAATCAATTTACTAAGTGGCTAGGCTTTGTTTGTTATAATGAGAGGATCTGTGGGTGATTAGAACTCAGTAAACTTCTGAAAACAAAACGTGTTATAAGAATACCGAGCAGATTCTGACTAACCTATAGTAAACTCCTCCTCAATGAAGAAAATAAAAAACAACAACACGTACTTATAAAGCAGAGCACATAAAGACACATATACTCACAGGTTGGTGCTGAGATTGTATATTTGTATACTGACCTGGAATGCCTAATTATTTGTTATAAAGTCTGGGTATTTTGCAAAGCGAAATGTCATTAAACACATCTGAGAATTTCTAATTATTTTGAGGAATCCTGAGGAATCAGGATCATCTATTTTCAACAGGTCAGGTCTGCCCCAAAAACCTGTCCAATTGTCTATGAAACCTATGTTATTCTGCGGTGTGTGTTATTCTATAAACCTTTTGCTACTCATCCATCCAATGAGTAGCAAAATATATGACCAAATCTTAGCAACACGGACTTCAGAATCTTTTTCTTCCATGAGAGTTTTCTCTATTACCCATGACATCGAAACAGTCCTCCATTTGGAAAATATCCTGAAGATGAGCTTCATGGTGCTGTTTGCACTTGCAGAATGAAATGAAGCATGCAGGGAAAGCTTAGAGCAACCAAAAGCTTAATGAAGCTAAGGAAACTTTCTGAAGTCATCTCTATGTGGTGAGGAGCCATGCTGCTACAATCAGCTACAGCAGAAAGCTTGTGATTTTGTTTGGCCAGGGAAATTACAGGAAAACACTCATGCTGTTTACTGATTGTAGCACTCATGAGAGGCCAGTAATGAGACTTTACTACAGCAGTGGATTTTTTCACACTTGGAAGAAGCGCTTTTCTATTTTTTTTTGGATCAGACATCTCAACTTACCCTTTTGTATTTTATTTGTTAAGTTTCTATTTGTCAGCACTTAAAACAATTAAAATTCAGTTAGAGATGCTGCCTTCAACTAAGGTCAGAATGAGATGAGAGCACAAAAACCTGCAGCCACCTGTCAGACCAGACATACTTTTTTAGTCTATGGAAATAATATATGTGTATTTAGATTCAAAACAATGATCGAGAAAAGTATATAACCACAAAGGTATTTTTCCTTCTTTTCCAACTCTTTAAATATTGAGATGTTATGTCGCCCTCATTGCCAAGTGATCATTAGTAATAATGGTGACACTTTATTTTATTGGCCAATTCTCACTATTACCTAGTTGTTTATTAGCATGGCTATTACTTACACATAGGTTGTTTATCAGTACTTATAAATCACTGATTTTGCATGACCATATGCTACATTCCTAATCCTACCCCAAACCTAAACTTAACAACTACCTTACTAACTATTAATAAGCAGCAAATTGGGAGTTTATTGAGGCAAAATCATAGTTAATGATTTGTTAATAGTGAGAATTGGACCATAAAATATAGTGTGACCGTAAGAACATTTCCATTTGTTCCAAGGTAAAGGGATCAAATGTTAACACTGTACAATAAGGTTTTAATTTCTTCAACATTTTATTTTAAGCTCCAGTTCTTTTGCCTCAAACTCTGAATTTGCTGCTTATTAATAGTTAGTAAGGCAGTTAAGTTTAGTTATTGGATTAAATTAAAGGAAAATTATGGTCATCATTAATTTGTGCTTTACGTACTAATAAACAGCCAGTATGTTGTTCATAAAGTAAAGATTTAATTATGGCACCCAAATGTTCATGTATAGGAAGAAAGCATTAATTTTTATTCTTGCTGTTGTCACCACTGCCATGTTGTTGGGATGCTGTGTGTTTCAGTGTGAAAGTGAAGCTACTTTCTTTGGCCTTCCAATAGAGGGCACAACTAGAAATCAGTTGTTAAGTTGTATTTACAACACTGTTCCAGAACAGTTAAACCCAAATATTCAGATGTGTGCAGCACATTTTCAGAGGACAAGAAATGTTTCCTGTGAGAGTAGCCTACAATGCCGGTGTCTGTTTCTATAAAGTGGGGCAATTCCAACTTTGCAAGGACAGTCTGGAGCTTATAAAAATTTATTTACAGGCTGTGAGTCAGATTTAAAGGATTTGCCACTGATGATTCAAACACAAGTTTTTAGCAGAGTAGAGTAACTGTTAGAGCTTGCTGTTTGTCGTTTCTCTGATCACAAATGCAGACATGGTGTTTATACGTGTTATGTTGATACTCAATGCAATGCGTAAAAATAAAGTATAATTCATTATTATAAGTAATTATGTCCCCATTGATGTAACAAATGCCAATTTGTAATGGGTTTTATTGGTTTTTTCTCATTGCGCCAGTGTCCTGACATTTTGTCCCACCCATCAGGCACACACGGCATCACAGTGTTGAGGGGCGTAACATTTCCATCACACACTTGAGGCATTCTGCCAATCACAATGCACTGGATAGCTGGCCAATAAGAGCATGCCTTGCTTTTCAGAGCCATGAGCTTTGTAAAAATCAATGCATTTCAGAAAGTCAGGTCATAGAGCAGTGGTTTTCAACCTGTGGGTCGCGGTGGTTGTGATGGTTTTGGTGGAAGCAGCAGTGGGCCGCCGGGGCAAGATGTGTCTGATGGCCTCAGACTGCTTCTGGGTGGCAGAGAACTGCTGGGCAAAGCTCTCTACCGCGTCGCCGAAGAGGCCATCCTGGGAGACCGGGGAGTTGAGGAGCTGAGCCCGATCAGACTCCCTCATGTCTGCCAGGTTCAGCCATAGGTGGCGCTCCTGGACCACCAAAGTGGACATCACCTGACCCAAGGAGCGCACAGTGACCTTTGTCGCCCAGAAAGCGAGGTCGGTAGCAGTGCGCACCTCCTGCAAAACCCCTGGGTCAGCACCGCCCTCGTGCAGCTGCCGGAGCAGCTTGGCCTGATAGACCTGAAGTTAGGCCATGGCATGCAGGGCAGAAGTGGCCTGGCCCGCAGCTCTGTAAGCTTTGGTCACAAGCATGGATGAGAACTTACAGGCCTTGGAGGGCAGCTTGGGACCACCACGCCAAGCGGAGGCGCTCTGTGAACACAGTTGCATCGCAACAGAATGCTCCACCGGGGGAATCCCAGCATACCCCTTGGCCACCCAGCCATTGAGGGCAGTGAAGGCGGAGGAAGAACCAGAATGGTTTCGGGCAGTTAAAGGTGCCTTTCATGAACTAGTTACTTCCTGGTGCACTTCCGGGAAGAAAGGAACCAGAGGGGGGTACTGGCGATCCGCATGAGCAGCCCCCAGGAACCAATCATCCAGCCTCGAGCGCTCGGGACAGGGTGGAGTATTCCAGTCAAGACCGATGCTCTCCGCTGAAATGACATCTTTAAAAAGACGCAAATCGGCCCGTATCTCTTTTGTGAGAGAAATTGTCTCTTTTAGAGGTGTTGAAGCGCTCAGGGGAACGCAGGAGCTGTCGCAGGAAACCCAGACGAGCCGCTGAATCGCGCCGTCATACCAACACCAGCTCTTGCTTGTAAACACTCCGGTGATTGCAGCAAGCGATGTGCTCGGCTCCGAAGCGAAAGCTTGAATGCGAGTTGCTCGTGTTGCTCCTTATATACCCGCTCTGTGGGGCAGAGCTCGCGATGCAAATTCCACAAACCAAGGTACTTGGTGTACCATTGGCTCGTTTTGTACCACTCGAAGGTGATTGGGCTCTCGGGCGAGATCCCATTCGTAACGTCGAACGTGACCGACTGAAAGGGAATGATAGTTAAAGACAGTTCATCACTGAATTCAGTGATGTCATCTCTGTTCAGTTAAATAGTGTCTGTGCATTTATTTGCAATCAAGTTAACGATATCGCTGTAAATGAAGTGACCCCAACTAAGCAAGCCAGAGGCGACAGTGGCAAGGAACTGTAGTTTCGTGTAGTTTCGGAACTTTCAGGACTGTAGAGGTTATTTCTAGGTGCTGATCCACCATCTGGGCTAGATACGTACTGGATCCGGGTGACTGCAGTGACCCTCTGATCTGGATACAGACTGGATCTGGTGGCTACAGTGACCTCAGAATATCCCCGCACAGCAATCTCCACCCAAACTAATCCAACCCCTTTTCACATGGGCAGAGGCCCTGCAGCTTTTACTCCAAAAACTGTAATATAGATTGGGACAAAAACAGAAAAAAAATAAAAATAAGGGAACACGCAAAAACAAAGACAAAGAGAACATGGTGTATGTCCAGATAAGCTAACAAGGTAAAGACATACAGCTGAAAGAATGAAAAAAAAAATCAAAGAGAAAGGGGTGATGGTAACTGAAGTCAAGAAGTGTGTCCTCTGGTGGATGTCAACAGGGCACAAACTGCTGACTGTGACAGTCAGAGGCTGTATCCCAAAACTTGGGCAGCTGTCCTGCTGCCTCGCTGCCATATGAGGCACTTTGCATTTAGTGTTTTTGCACAATGGCATGAAACTGATTTCGGACAGGCTTCTGAGGCAGCATAATGTTTTAATGGATTGCCAACAAAATAGAATGAGATTTGGTGATATTTAAATGAATATTTAATTACTATAATATTGATTTCTCGCTTGTTTTTGTCATCAACATGGGCTCATTGCACTTTTAAAACTTTATGAACATTTTCTAAAAATGTTATTGTAAGTTCTGTAAAGCTTGTCTAAATTAGCAATGGGAGTCAGAGTTTTGAGTGCCACCTCTCGACACCAGGGTAAGACAGCATCTGCTGGAGAGGTTAGTGACCTATGCATACTGAGCTGCATTCCTGATGTTGACAACAAACAAGAAAGAAAATTCTACCCATTTAGTCAGTTTGTGAAGCGACATGCTGCCTTAGAACTGTTTGGTTACGCAAGGCTGAGAATGGGAAAGTGCATAAATTACACACATAATGCACATACTTTGCACTTTGTTTTGACGCAAGAATAATAAAAGCTTCCTGTGTTTGTCTGTAAGTGGAAGCAAGAGAAATAGCAGAAAAAATGCATGCCTGTTCTATTCTAACCAAAATCACTTGAACTGTCATTATCATTATTTTCCAAGTTGTAAGCAGGGACTCCCCACAGAATCAAAAGAGTGACACTGAAGGGAACAAAATTTTAGATTTTGTGGAATGAATTATTAGCTGTTAATGACTTGCAATGGTTTTAAACCTGGTTTAGTAAACAAGAAAGATGGAGGGTAAACGAGTTAAATTTGAATGTTCCTGCCTCTCAGAATCAATACACATTTACAGAAATGCAATGCAGTAGAAAACTGAAGTGCTCATTAAAATAACTGATGCTCATTGTGGTTATGCTTCTGTGAGTATAAAGGATTTAATCTGAGCTCGTTCTGCTGTTCTTGGGCACATTTTATACTTTTCCATTGCTGTATAGTTCCCAGATTGTGATTGAGAGGGATAAATACATCTCAGGCTACTGCCAATACTCATTTAACAGCCCTACAGACCTGTATTCATTCTTTCCACACACACACACACACACACACACACACACACACACACACACACACACAGAGTGCCACATTACCGCTGCTAGGCAACACAGTGAAGAATGAGCCCTCGCTCATTGTTTCCTCGACAATCAGAGCATCTGTCTCAAGGTCTCACTCTTTCTGTTCCTGTTTACTGTAAGACAAAATCTACACGTCTATTGCCAAGAGTACAGTCAAGGGCTTTTCAAATTCAGACAGCTCAGGGGGTCACAATGCTTAAGTTTTGTAGCAATTTTTATGACAAAAAAGGCAAGTAGACTGAGAGTTCTGTGTTCAAAATCATACAATTTGATATGACAGGAGTTGTAAAGGCCTTTATGAAGACAGTTATTTGGGCTGAAACTTCAACCCTGTAATATATTACATATTGTTACATATTCCCTGTCTTGGACTTTTAGTTTTTATTTCTGTGTTTCATTGTTGCTTTGTTACCTTCATGTCTCCCTGCAGCTCTGCCCCTCTTGTTTTTTTTTACCATGGACATTCACTGAACTACACCCATCTCCTTGTTAGTTTTCCTGGTTACCATTGATGGCCGCTTTTGAAACACTGCTTCAGGAAGCTTCAAAACCTTTGCCAATCATTTGTTACAAAATTAGTTTCGGAACACATTTTAGAATGGCAAAGTCACCTGATTTAAGAAAAAGAGGCTTTGTTACATCATAACTGTTTCGAAACTTTTTGAAATTCCAATAGTTTCCCTTAAGGGGGGGGGGGGGGGTCTCTGTGAACCTGTGAATTGTGCAAGTTGATTGAGATCGCCTTCCAGAGGGCGAGCAATTGAATCAGCATCTCTGATCTCGGATCAGTTTTATCAGTTTGTAGAGATTTTTAATGAGACATGTTTGTAATTAAAAGCATGAGTAAACATTAATAGTCTCTTACTGGCCTGTTTAGACAAGATCTCCATAAAACAAAATGAGCTCTGCAAATTAATAATACTTATTTTAAAAACACACATTATAGAGACACTTCATATTTAATAGTATTCCATTATTTGGATTGCATTTAATATATTTTAGTAAAAAAAAAACAAAAAAAACATTTGCATTGTTTTTTTTAATGGATTTTTTAATGGAAGTTTTTTGTTGGATTTACGCAGTTTTTACCAGCAGACGTCACCCAGCTTTGTGGTGTTTTGAGTGCTTTGAAACAGCGTATCATTTTGTGAAGCATTTGGCACAATTGATTCAAAGCTTCAAAAAGATTATTTTCTCCTGTCACTGCTGGTTACTGATATGGTTGGCTACCCGAAATCCTATGTAACCGGTATGAACCGAATCAGAAAGCTGATTTCGGTGCCTCCTTTCGATGCCTCCTAAATGTCTGAGCGATCGATTGAACAGCATTGACCTTGTCATATACATCGGGGACATTGTCAGGTAAATCAGGAACAAATAACAGCGAGGATTTTGTCTGACGATACACTAGCTGATCTGCATGTCATCTCCATGTACTGTCTCCAACCTTTACTGTGTACATCAAGGGTCCAGTTCTGGTAGTGATGGTACCTGGCTGCCACTTTTCCAGTCTGTAGTCACGTGCTAACACTTCTTTTCCTGCTTGGGAGTTTCTTGTTTGTCTTTTGTTCATGAGCACAAATTGTTTGTTTTCCACAAACAGGTTTGATGAGATCCAAGCAAGATCTTAAATTCCTCTTCAGGATCATCATTTCTGTACATGAAGAAGAAGTTGTCATTTTGTGTTGGAGCGAGATGGTGTCATTGTCCATTACTTTTATTACTTTCTTGAAGGTTTGTACAAACCTTTTTGCCAAGCCATTAGTGGCAGGATGGTATGGTGCGGAAGGTAATGTCCTTTACTCCGTTCAGCTTCATGAATTTCAGAAACTCGTCTGAGACGAACTGTCATCCATTAACCATGCATATCTGTTCTGGCAGCCCATTTCTGGAGAATATTGTTATTAGCACAGAAACAGTCTTTTTAGATGTGGTTCTCTTCATTAGAAAAACTTCAGGCCACTTAGAATGTGCATCCACGGCAATCAAGAACATGGAGTCTTTGAATGGTCGAACAAAGTCGACTTGCACTCTTTGCCACTCTGTTGACGGCTATTCCCAGGGATGCCAGGCATCTAATAGAGGAGAGTTCTGGGTCATTTGACATTCTAGACAATCCTTTGCCAGACCCTCAATCTTTTTGTCGATTCGACATTTAAGTGTGGGCAAGGTTTTTCATTTTTACAGTGCCCAAATGCCCTTCATGCAGTGTGTCCAACATCTTACTGTGCAATTAAGAGGGAATGAGGACTCGTAAGCCACAAATTAGAGTTCCTTGACACAAAGATAGCTGTTTTCTCCTCGCTGCAAATGCTGTATACAGTGAGCTCCCTTGTGTCAGCCACCCATGTACTGTGATATCATAGACCTTAGACAATGTTGGATCATTGTGGGTTTCTTTCTGAATAGTGGCATTTGTCACAGGAAACTGACTCGTGATGGAGGTTTGAAACACGTCAGCTAGATCCATCATCTTTGACTCTTCTGTCAAATTCAGTGGAAGACGCGGGAAGCCATCCGTGTTACCGTGTAGTTTGGTGCCTTTGTACTCGATATCATATTGGTGAGCACCCCAGAAGAGTGACCAACGCTGCAGCCGTGCTGAGGCCATCGCTGAGACCCCCTTCCGAACGCTGAAGATTGAGACTAAGCGCCAATTTCATCGCACACCAGTCTGATATGCATAGATGGATTGAAGTGTGTCAGCATTACATCAGAAGTTATGAGCCATTTGGTCTTTTGGAAAGCTTATTCACAGCTGTCTTACCATTTCCACTGTGTCTTTGTTTGCAACAGTGCATTGAAAGGATGTAGTACAGTGGAGAGGTTGGGAAGAAATTTGTGCTAATAGTTCACAAGTCCGAGCTATGATCGGAGTTGAGACACATTTTGTGGGTGTGGTGCATTTAGCATAGCTTCAATTTTGTCTTGTGACTTGTGTATACCATCTTTGTCTATCACATGACCAAAGTAAGAAATCTGAGACTTAAAGAAAATTTTTATTTGTTTGCTCTTAGTCCATAGTCACACAATCTCATCAGCATCCATTGCAAGTTTTGGAGGTGATCTGTATCATCCTTCCCCATTACAATGATATCGTCAAGGTAACACTGTGTTCCCTGGGATACCCTGCAACACCTGGTCCATCGCTCTCTGCCACAAAGCAGATTTGAAAGGCAATTCAAATCTTTTTTTTTTTGTGTTCTGCCTATTTAAGTGTGCATCTTCCTTAGACTTGTGTTCAATCTTGAGCCAATTTACGGTGTGTAATCCTTGCCTAGGAAGTCAAGTTAGTTAAGTTTCTGGTATTGATTTTGATCAAATTTTGTTTTGTATTTTAACTGAGGAAGCACGGCTTCTTTTACATTGTACTTTGGAAACTTGGAATCTTCAGTAAAGCCCTTTTGTTCGATTGACAAAGCCTGCATGTTATTCCTCTGCTCTTGAGTCCAACATATATCTTCATCCGCCATAGTCCAGTGGTAAATAGGTAGTTCAGTTGACTAGAAGACCTGATTTTGATTCCAGCCTCAGACACCCCTTTCAGCAAGATTAAACCATGTAAGTGGACCCAGCAGAAGGAGCCCCACCTGCTTCCAATGTGGAACGTGTGCTAGCTGCTCTGTCTCGCCAAGCCTCCACCATTTGCAGACATGAGCAGATCTTACCTGAGATCCTACAACGCTTAGGTGAGCAAACTGAGTCTTGAACCTTTATTGGTGGTCCAGTGGTGAGACCCGCACCTCCAGTTCCTGGGCTTCTGTCTGAGCCAAGACTAACTGCACCAGAGAGGTATGATGGGAATCCTGAGAGATGTCGGAGCTTTGTCAATTATTTGGATTACAACCTAACAGTTTCCCTACGGAGAGTAGAAAGGTTGCATATATCATCACTCTGCTCACTGGAAAAGCACTGGGCTATGGCTCTGTGGGAACAACAATCCCTGCTTACTGACAATTGTGACCTATTTGTTGCAGAGATGAGGAGGGTCTTTAATCACCCTGCTGTTGGGGGTAGAAATTGATCACAGGTTCCTTCAGATCTCTCAGGCTCTTGGCTCTTTCAGAAGAGCCAAGGAGTGTAGCCAAATTTTCTATTGAGTTCCGCCCATTAGCCACTGAGACTGGTTGGGAACTCAAGGATGAACTGGCCTTCTGTGATCCGGCTCCTGACCTAGAGTCCCTTATTGACATTGCTATCAGGGTTGACTACCACATTCGAGAGTGCAAACGGGAATGCTGTGGGGAGGTCCGGCTGCCAAAGCTTCTAGCAGTACCCTTGATCCACCTCCACTCCCAGGAATTTCGAGGAACCCATGCAGCTGGGAAGGGCCAAACTGTCACAAGCTGAGAGGGAACGACGCATGAGGGAGAAGTTCTATTTGTACTGGGGTAAGCCAGACCACTTCAGGTCCAACTGCCCTGAGCTGGTGGGAAAAGACAACTCTCGTCCGAGAAGAGGGGGGCTGGGACGAGAGAAACCACATTCCCCAAACCAACAGCTTCTGGGGTTTCACTCAATGTGACGCTGGATTGGGGCAACCAACATCATAAGCTTCAGGCTTTCCTAGATTCAGGGGCTGCTGGAAATTTTATGGATCATACTTTAGCCAGACACCTGAGAATTGAGCCCATCTCACTTCAAGAACCCCTGACCATAACTGAATTGGACGGGAGGCCTCTGGGCTCTGATCAGGTGAGACAGTGCACTACACCCCTCCATCTCCAAATCGGTTGTCATAAGGAGAAGATACAGTTTTTCTTGATACATTTACTAGAGTTCCCCTTAATCTTTGGTTTCCCATGGTTATCCCTGCAAAATCCACATATAGATTGGACAGCCAGGGCAGTGATTGATTGTGGAACTGTTTGTGGTATTTCAGGTCTCTCTCTCAGGCAATAAGGATGGGTTCTGGGTTCCTTGTTCTGGGCACACACAGCAAATGCAGCAACAAAAGCCTCTCTGTTTTTTCTGATTTGCTGGCGAAGTCTGACTCCCCAACTACGTCCAAGTTTCTGCCCATCCCTCTCAAGCCACCAGCCCAAACCACAGATGTGCTAACTATCTCCAAGGTAAGACCTGTATCCTCCTGTGTCCCAGTGATCCTTCCTGAGCTGTCTCGAGTACTCCGCTGCCAATAATGACCATGGCCTTCAAACTCATTCAAGGGGCAACTGTTTTCACTAAATTGAATCTTCGGAATGCCTACCATCTTGTAAGGATACGAAAAAGAGATGAATAGAAGACTGCTTTTAACACACCTAAAGGACACTATGAGTATCAGGTAATGCCCTTTGGACTAGTCAATCCTCCAGATGTTTTTCAGGCACTTATTAATGATGTGCTATGGGATATGCTTGACAAGTTTATGTTTGAACATCTTGATGATATTCTCATCTTCTCACGTTCCTATCAAGAACATTTTCAACATGTACGTACTGTCCTGTCCCAACTGCTGAATAATGGACTCTCTGTCAAGTTGGAGAAGAGCAAATTTCATGTCCCCTACTGTATCTTTCCTTGGTTATATAGTCTCTAGTGGTAAGGTCCAGATGGATCCCGGCAAGATCCAGGCAGTTCTGAATTGGCCCCAAGTGTGCTCCGTAAAGGAGGTCAAATGCTTTTTGGGATTTGCCAACTTTTAGCTGAGGTTTATTAGGAACATTAGTGCTATAGCGCAAACCCTGACTCTTACCAAGAAGACATCAAGCCCTTTTTAAGTGGACTGAGAGGGCATATCAGGCGTTCAACCGACTCAAGCAACTCTTCACATCCGTACCCATCCTGACTCCCTCAGATCCCGAGTTACCCTTTGTTGTCGAGGTGGATGCTTCGGACATTGGACTAGGAGCTGTTCTGTCACAGAGGGCTAGAAATGACCACAAACTTCACCCTTGTGCTTACTTTTCACGATGGCTTTCCCCAGCCAAGAAGAATTATGACATTGGTAACCGGGAACTGTTGGCAGTAAAGTTGGCACTTGAGGAGTGGAGGGAGTGGCTGGAGGGTGCCAAACACCTGTTCCTTATCTGGACAGACCACAGAAACCTCACCTACATCCAAGAGGCCAAGAGATTAACTTCATGTCAGCTCACTGTGCCCTCTTCTTTAATCGTTTTGATTTTACCCTCTCATATTGCCCAGGTTCTAAGAACTCAAAGACGGATGCCCTCTCAAGACAATTCGATTGGTGGCATCTATCCAGTGGGGAATCGAGACGGCAGTTAAGAGGGACCAACAGCAACATCCCAACCCAGGTAACGGCCCTCCCGGTCGCTTTTTTGTACCTGACCCTATGCGTTCTGATGTGTTACTGTGGGGCCATGCTCCTCTTTCTTCGGGCCATCCTGGGAGCACAAGAACATTGAAACTCATCCAGAGAAGGTTTTGGTGGCCCAACATGCAACGTGATGTTCAGGCTTTTGTTGCTGCATTTGCTGTGTGTGCCCAGAACAAGGAACCCAGAACCCATCCTTATTGCCTGTAGCACTCAGCATCCATCCCTAGACGCCCCTGGTCCCACATATCATTGGACTTTGTAACTGGTCTACCCAAGTCTCAAGGTAACTCTGTCATTCTGGTGGTGGTAGACCAATTCTCAAAAGCCTGTCACCTCATACCATTACCCAAGATTCCCACAGCGGGCCCGACTGCGGAATTGTTGATGCAACATGTTTTCCGAATCCATGGCTTCCCCCAAGATATGGTCTCCAACCGTGGATCACAATTCACCTCCTGGTTCTGGAGATCCTTCGGTCACTGGGGCATCAATTAGCTTGTCCTCTGGATTTCCCCCCCTACACAAATGGACAGACTGAGACCTCTTACACTCCATTTGGAGGAAAGCTTGGGCCAGGTCAATTTTTCAGAAGTGTTCTCCGCCGGACAAAGATGCAAAAATGTTTTCGATGCGTGGCAGGGGATACTGTACTGCATGAAGTGCTGGATTAATGGTCACTTTAAAATCCACACAAATATGCACATCTCCAGCTTTCCTCTTTTTGAACACTGGGACTGTGGGTGTTGCCCATTTACTTCATTCAACCTTTGTCAGAATTTCAATTTTTTCCAAATTATCCAGCTCTGCCTCCACCTAGGGAGCAATTGCGTTCGGGACTGGATGAGCTTTAAAGAATTTTGGTGAAATGTCTACTTCCAACTCCAGATTCGCTTTTATGCCCTTAAGTGTTCTATTCATTTCTGAAACACAGGTTCTGCATTTTCTATTGTTTGCACTACGGTCTTTTGTGTCTCTTTGTTTGTGACTTGCTGTGGCACATCCAGGTTTTTTATTGGTTGCAATTTTTCAACACCTATAGTACAATTAAATTGCTGCTGATTTTATTGGTAGTTCACAATTACTGGTAATTTCCCTTTCTGAGACACTTTTTCACCAGTATAGCTCTTCAATATCACTAATGTGCTTTGCAGTGGTATTTTTTAGAACAGTCACTGGTAATCAGCTGCTGAGATTACCGATAAGGCCGATCCAGTGTCTAACTACATTTTGAGTTTTACTCCTGACACTTCTGGTGTAAGCTAAACAACTCTTCGATCTGTCTCCTTAATATTGTACAGTTCCAAACATGAAAGATCATCTCTACCTGAACTCGTGTTTGTTTAATTTTCAGTAACTTGATGTACAGTGGCAGATTTACGTTTCACTTTGTGTGTTCTGTCTTTTTGTATCCTCTGTCTGTCCATTTTGCATACATGTTTCATGTGCCCCTTTTTATGGCATTTGCTGCACTCTTTATCTCTGAACCAGCAGTCATTCGCATATTGAGACATTTTTCTGCAGTGATAACATTTCAGTTTTCTTTCCAATTTCAGTGACAGTTTATTTGTTGCACATTCCATTGTTTTTTGTTGCAACTCCAATGCATCTTTTACTGCAGTCTCCATGGACATTGCTATGTTCAATACATGATTGAGTCTCAAATTTTGTTTTGACAACAGTCTTTTTTGTGTGCTCTCATTGTGCATTCCACACACAAGCCTGTCTCTTAATGCATCTTCCAGTCCAGCTCCAAATTGACAATGTTTTGACAATTGGAGTAGGTCAGCTATATATTCAGAAATGTTTTCTCCTTTTGCTTGGTTATGCTATTGGAATCTGAATCTTTCCACAATTAATAGGGGTTTGGGGTTCAAATGTTAATTTAGAATGCCCACTATTTGCTGAAACGTTTCGCTGTCTTTTCTGGGGTTAACAAACTACGGAGCAGTCCATATGTCTTTGCTACCATTACGCTCAGCAAAAGAGCCACTTTCTTACCATCTGCAACAGCATTAGCCTCACAGTATAATTCCACTCTTTCCACATAAGCTCCCCAATCCTCAGCATTACTATCAAATGAGGTGACTGTTCCAATCATTGACATTTTTGCTCATTTGCATTTTAGCTTTACACTTTAATTGGCTTCTCTCTCTTTCATATGACTCACGCTGTCTTTTCACGATCCTTCTCTTCCTGTTTCATGTCCATTAAAGTCTTGTTGATGCGTCTGTAGATGTTGATCCAGACCTCGATGCCAATTTTGTTGTGTATGCTGGCAGATTAATGATACACATCAGACAATTAAGTCTTGTTAACTTGTATTGTTTTTACTCTGAACTATTAACTTTAATACATCACTATATGAGTCACCACTAGAGGGCAGGCTTATCACAGAATGCTGATCATATCAGAATCAGAATCAGAATGAGCCTTATTGCCAGGTATGTTCACACATACAAGGAATTTGTTTTCGTGACAGAAGCTCCGCAGTGCAACATAATGACAGTGACAGAACAAAAAAACAAAAAATAGAATAAAAATTGTTTAAAAATACAAATAGGTAGATAAGGAACGAAAATATACAAATTAACAATGTATGGCAGGTATATTACAATGAGCATTTATGTATGTACAGGTATATTATGTGCAAAGTATGTGCTAAGTATGTGTGTTAGATAAATAAGTGTATGTATATATAAATATAAATAGTGTAGTGTGTTCCACAGTTCCACATTGTTCATTAGATGGATTGCCTGAGGGAAGAAACTTTTCCTGTGTCTGGTCGTTCTGGTGCTCAGTGCTCTGTAACGTCGACCAGATGGCAACAGTTCAAAGAGGGAGTGTGCTGGATGTGAGGGGTCCAAAGTGATTTTGCCAGCCCTTTTGCTCACTCTGGATAAGTACAGTTCTTGAATAGACGGGAGGGTTGAACCGATGATTCGCTCAGCAGTCCGGACTACCCTCTGTATTCTTCTGAGGTCAGATTTAGAAGCTGAGCTGAACCAGACAGTTACTGAAGTGCAGAGGATGGATTCGGTGATGGTGGAGTAGAACTGTTTCAGCAGCTCCTGTGGCAGGTTAAACTTCCTCAGCTGGCGAAGGAAGTACAACCTCTGCTGGGCCTTTTTCACAATGTAGTCAATGTGAATGTCCCACTTCAGGTCCTGAGAGATAGTGGTGCCCAGGAACCTGAATGACTCCACTGCAGTCACAGTGCTGTTCATGATGGTGAGTGGGGGGAGTGCAGGGGGATTTCTCCTCAAGTCCACGATCATCTCCACTGTTTTGAGCGTGTTAAGTTCCACGTTGTTTAAAGTATACCAGACAGCCAGCTCTTTAACCTCCTGTCTGTAAGCAGACTTGTCTCCGTCCTGAATGAGGCCGATGAGTGTGGTGTCATCTGCAAACTTCAGGAGCTTGACAGAGGGGTCCTTAGATGTGCAATCATTAGTGTACAGGGAGAAGAGCAGTGGAGAGAGAACACAGCCCTGGAGAGTTCCGGTGCTGATTGTACGGGTGCTGGATGTGTATTTTCCCAGCCTCACTAGCTGCTACCTGTCTGTCAGGAAGCTGTTGATCCACTGACAGACGGAGGTGGGCACGGAGAGCTGAGTTAGTTTGGGCAGGAGGAGGTTTGGGATGATCGTGTTAAATGCCGAGATGAAGTCCACAAACAGCATCCGCACATAAGTCCCTGGTCTGTCTAGGTGTTGTTAGGGCTGGGTACCGAACTTCAATGCCTTCATGGTATCGAACGAAAAACTTCGATACTATGAGTATCGAAAAATAATTTATTTTTCGGTGGCAAATTTCAGTTCCAAAAGCCAAGCGGCCGTTTTTTTTTTTTTTGCTAAGCGGCTGTGGTCTGTGTGAGCTTGTAGCATACGTGCATGTAAGGACCTAAATTCTACGTGATTGGCTGTCCACCACCACGTGACGTGACGGGGAGGATTTCTGAAGATACATACAGTCACACAACACAACTGTAGTTGTTTTTTCTCAAAACGTTTCCGGCTACACTTTATAAAAGTGGATGCCGAGTCAGCAAAGTGCAACATATGCGATAAGAGTATTGCAACCAAAGCCGGTGTTAATGAAGCATTTATTTGGATGAGTGTTTTGCCCTCCCTCCCTGTTTAGTTTGGTCTACTCCATGCATATCTTGAAACACGCCCCCTTTCACGTCGTCTAAAAAACAGAGAGAGACAGATTTATCCGGTACAGCGAATTTCTCTAAGCAAGCAGGCCATACGTTCACTTTAAACATAATCGACTCTGTTTATGAGAATACGAGACAATTATTTTGATATAATTGTGTGTGTAAGTGTTCATTCAGAAGTTACGATACGCGAAAGATGAATTCATTCTCTGTACACGTATTGTCTGAAATGTTGCTCGCAGCGCGTGCTTTGAATGAGTGAGCAACAAGCTCCGAATGCACAAATTGTTTAAAACGCTTGAATCAGCAATATTTAGAAACAAATGCAAACGATCGGCTACGATCCGTTTCACCCTTGCAAGCGAGTGAACAACGCAAATCAAGTTAGGAATTTTACATCACTTTTCACAAAAGCACATCGGACTGGAAAACACAATAGCCCCGGGATGTCAGGATAACGATTTTACGAGCCCTGCACCTCAGATCTATCAAGTTTGTGAAACACTGGTTTCGTTTAACAAAATAAATTATTATTTTAAAAGACTGACTCAAAAGAATCATCGGTTCACTAATTGGATCATGAACATGTATTACCGAGCCAAAGATTATCTATTATTGAACATCTTGAATGAATAAAGACTTCAAGTTCTTCTGTAAAGCACATAAAGCTATCGTTTGAGTTTATAAACTTCTATTTCATGCATGATTCATATGGATCTGCTAACTGAATGCAAAGTGTGAGTTCTAGAAGAATGTTTGTGTCTTGATGAGCATGTATCGCTCACTAGGAGTTGCTAAATGAACAGCTGCTGTTCTTTTTTTCTTCTTCTTTTTTTCACGGAGGATCAGTTGCCCTATTGGTTAAAATCCCCAAACTGTATACTTAAATATTAAATTAATGACATCAAAACAGGGGTGTTTGCGTTATGATGTGGTGGGCTGCTGTGGGCCAGAAAGTCCAGGGCAACTTTTTGTTGTTATCCTGAGTGTGAAGTGTTACCAGAATTTGTTTTAATTAAGGTGAAAAATAAAAGTTTTGTGTTTAATGTATTTGTGCTGATGTTGAAATGGATTTTTAAAATATATGGTATCGATAAAAGTATCGTTAGAAACCGGTATCGAAACTGAGGTATCGAAATTAGCACCGGATCGAAAGATTTTGAACAATACCCAGCCCTAGGTCTTGCAGAACATGATGCAATCCAATGTTTACTGGATCGTCACCTGTTTGCTAAGTAGGCAAACTGAAGATGGTCCAGCAAGGGTCCAGTGATGTCCTTCAGGTGGGCCAGCACCAGTTTTTCAAATGACTTCATGACCACAGACATTAGAGCCACAGGCCTATAGTCATTTAGTCCTGTAACTTTTTATTTCTTTGGGATGGGGATGATGGTGGAGCGTTTGAAGCATGAAGGGACTTCGCACAGCTCCAGCGATCTGTTGAAGATCTGTGTGAAGATGGGGGCCAGATGGTCAGCACAAGATTTCAGACAGGCTGGTGTAACACAATCTGGGCCTGGTGCTTTTTTCCTTTTCTGCTTCCGGAAGACCTGGCGCACCGAATCCTTGCTGATCTGAATTGCAGGTGTGGGGGAGAGGGTGGATGCAGGAGGTGTGAATGGTGAGAGCGGTTGTTTGGAGAGGCATTCAGGGTTGGTTGCAGGAGTTGTGAATGGTGAGAGCGCTTGATTGGAGATGTGTTCAGGGCGGGTTGCAGGAGTTGTTAATGGTGTACACGGTTGTTTGCAGAGGTGTATAGGATGTGTTGCAGGAGTTGTGAATGGTTGTGTGGGGCGGCGTTCAGGGCAGCTGGTGGGTGTTCTTTCAAACCTGCAGTAAAACTCGTTCAGATAGTCTACCAGTCATTGATTCTCCACAGTGCTGGGGGGTGGTGTCTTGTAATTGGTGATCTTCTTTAGACTTTTCCACACTGATGCAGAGTCGTTCGAAGTAAACTGAGTCCTTATTTTACCAGAATAGTTCATCTTCCTCTGAAAGCCTATAGTACATACTGTACATTACACTTTAATTATACTTATTTAAATATAGTTAATTTAAGTATACTTTATACATGTACTACTGTGCAAAAGTCTCAGGCTCGTGAGAATGGCCAGTTATTTATATATATATTTTTCTGTAGGGTGTCAGTAGGAAGTATCAGTTTACATTTCCAAACATTCATTTTGCCATCAATTTTTACAATAATCTAGTGAGATTTTGGAATGCACACGCAGTCTGACAACAGCGGGTGCTCCACATGGAGATCTCATCTCAACATCAAGTCACCTTTATTTATATAGAGCTTTAAACAAAAAAGGATTGCGTCAAAGCAACTAAAAATAATTAGGAAAACAGTGTGTCAATAATGCAAAATGGCAGTTAAAGGCAGTTCATCACTGAATTCAGTGATGTCATTATCTCAGTTCTGTTGAAATAGTATCTGTGCAATCATTTGCAATCAAGTCAACAATATCGCTGTAAATGAAGTGACCCCAACTAAGTCAGAGGCAACAGCGGCAAGGAACCGAAACTCCATCGGTGACAGAATGGAGAAAAAAACCTTGGGAGAAATCAGGCTCAGTTGGGGGGCCAGTTCTCCTCTGACCAGAGAAAACCAGCAGTTCAATTCCAGGCTGTAGCAAAGTCAGATTGTGCAGAAAAATCATCTGTTTCCTGTGGTCTTGTCCCGGTGGTCGTCTGAGACCAAGTCTTTACAGGGGATCTGTATCTGGGGCTCTAGTTGTCCTGGTCTCCGCTGTCTTTCAGGGCTGTAGAGGTCCTTTCTAGGTGCTGATCCACCATCTGGTCTGGATACGTACTGGATCCGGGTGACTGCAGTGACCCTCTGATCTGGAGACAGACTGGATCTGGTGTCTATGGTGACCTTGGAATAAGAGAAAAAACAGACTAATATTAGCATAGATGCCATTCTTCTAATGATGTAGCAAGCACATCAGGTGTTATGGGAAGGGTTCCGGATTACCTAATTAATGCAACCTAAAAATCCCCATTGAATCTGTCTGTTATTACATGAAGAAACAGATGAAACTGAAACCAACTTAATCCAGAAGAACTGTGGTCATATCTCCAATATGCTTTAATAAACCTCCCTACAAAGCTGCCTGAAAAACAATGTGCAAGCGTACCTGGACAAAAGCTGTTTTAAATGCAATGGTCAGTCACACAAAATTGACTTGATTTAGTTAATAGTCAGGTTAATTCATAAATAAAATCAATTTCTGACTAAAAAAAGCATCCTTACTTTACAGCATACGCCTAAAACTACTCACAGTACTGTAGCTTTGGAGGCAGGTTTCTTAAAATGTCTTGAAGACGTTGCTACAGTTCTTCTGGAGTTAGTTTGTCTCAGTTTAATCTGTTTTTGTATCAAAACAGTATTGGTTTAGGCACCAGTATCGTAAAAAAAAAAGGAAAAGAAAACAATACCCAACCCTATTACATCATTGCTCCAGCTCTGTGTATAGAGTTTTACTTTTTATCAACCAGATTTAATAATGCTCAAAAATATTAAAAGTTATAGACATTTGTTTGTTTTTTTTTATATACAAATACATAAAATGTAGAAAATTAATTGGTTGAAAGTCACATGCCTCATGAGTTTCTATTTCAAATCTGAAAAATATATCATGAAAATTTAGATTCCTTTTTTGTCATTAATGATACCACTGCATATTTTTCAATTATAAAACACTAGACAGAAACTTAGACATCATATAAGTGATTTATTTGAGCACTAGAAAAATAAAATAAGAATAATTTGAGTAAGAAAAATAAATAAATAAAATATATATTTTTTTAACTTTGTATGACAATTAAAGAACATCCTGAGATAAATGCAGCATTTACAATTAATTACAATGAAAATACGTGCAGATGTGCTGATGGCCAGTTATAGAGATGGTAATAATACAAACGTGCCATAAAGTCAATAAACCACTCTCTATTCATATAGATGGCATTCATCTATATCCGTGATAGTCATGATTACACAGTAATAGCGAGCTAATTTGCACTCAAACAGATGGTAATCATGCAGATACATTCACATTCAACATAAAACACACTCTCACATATATAAAAACTGTTGAAAAATAAAACAAATAAAGAAAAAGTTGATCGCTATAAGTTCCGCCTCCATCAGCTGACAGGTGCGTCAGAGTGCGCCACGAAGGAGTGCCAGAATACAAATATACTATCTTTCGCCTATCTTTCACTTTTTTTTGTTTTTGTGGATCGTCTTTCTGTTTGTGACACTGTATGCTGCAAAACCATGCCATTTCTTTACTACCAAGATGCAGTTTCTTAGCATGAATTATTCTATAACGGACACAAACAGTTCTGTCACTGAAGAACTGAAACGTAACAAAGGAATTATGATCCATATTACAACCTTATTGCTTCGTTGGACTAAACGTGCTTCATGAGATGTCGTTCAGTGGACCCTTACCTTCCTAACTAAACCGGGATTTACAGCTGTGGATGTGTTTATGACTCGTTATTACGACGGATCTGGTATGTACAGCGTTTTCATTGTTTATTTTTTTTATGTGTACTGCTTAAACAAATGTAGCAAATACAGTCTTTATAAGCTTTCCATTGAAAAACAGTGATCTGTTGTCGATGCTTGAGGCTTAGATCTTTATAACGATATATAGTTTGTCAGGATTAAATTTGTCCTGCTTCATTTAATCTATTTGTAAACTTTGACATGTGCGAACACAGGGAGTTGAGGACGCCTGCGTCGGGGTGCAGGTTAACAGGTTAAAGAATCTACTCCTCACTCCAGTCAAAATATCATCGCTCCACTCCGTGCTCCGCTCACATACTCTGATTGTGAGTTACTGTTGCTGTCATGATTGATCTATATCAGAACCCACCACTATCAAAATAATCTGGCTGTGAGCCAGATATTATTGCTGGCAGGCCAGTTTTGGTGTTGCTGACCACTGCTGTAGGGGAAACTGACTGGCAAGTAACAGGACAAGGCAGGGCAGGGCAGGACACAAGGCGCACACACAACATTCAACAATGAATTGGCACAGGACTGCAAACATGAGGAGAATAAATAGGGAGCAAATGAGGAGGGTGATGAGGGAAACGCAGGTAAGGCAAATTAACCAATAATCAGGTAACAAGATGGGTGGGGTTAGACAATTGACATGAGAGTACATGGCACATAGTAAACAAGTACAAAAGCCATGTGATCGCATAAAACAAAAACACAAGCACATGGCCAGCAAAACAATCATAAGCCATGTGCATGAACAAAACAAGACACAAGCACGCAGCTAATGAGAATACTCATATGCTGCGTGTTCAAGACATAACAACATGAAAGCACATAGCCAATGAAAAACACAAGATCTATGCTACACAATACAAGGCGTAAAACTAATGCACGCAGCTGAAAACACGAGCTGCGTGCAACAACACAAGATGCGAGGACAGAAGAAAGTACTCAAGACTGCATGCTCCCACAACAAAACAGAGCATGGAGCCAAACCGAAACTGAATCTGAACAAGTCATGAGTGCCGGGATCCGAACACCATGCTCCTACAAGAAACAACAGCACATGGCAAGTGGCAAGTTTTTTTCGCTTGCAGAATTGCAAGCTTCTAAAGGGGAAATTAGTCTGAAGCAATACATTTAGGTAAATGGGTGCATAGCCAGTGGTGGTTTTGTAGGAAAACATCAATGCCTTGAATTTTATGGGTGCTATTTGTAGCCAGTGCAAATTATGTGACGTGCATTATTTTCGGCTCATCAAAAATTTATCTTGCTGCCACATTCTGGATTAATAGACCAGTGACGACCGCACAGAGTAGCATTATAAAAGAAATTACAAATGTATCTAGTATGATAAAACAGCATTGGTTTTTTCCACCACATGCGCACTAATGGAAGGAGCAGAAGCAGTTGACTGTGGCATAAGAAAAGCTCTGCTGCTTTCAAGCTATGTGTTGCGCTCATTCAGCAGACTTGTTTCGCTTCGACGGCTTTCAGCCTCACTCCACTTCATTCTACTATGTTAATAGATTATGAACACATCCATGAACATTATTTCTGCCTGAGTGCCATTGGATGCCTTGGCTGTGGGGATGAAGATGACAACTCACATGATTCCTACACTCAGTCACTGTGTCATCAAACTACGCCTTTGCTTCTTTGTTTTGTTTTGAATAGGTGCCCTCCAATGGCGAAAAATTACATATTGTGGCTTATATATATATATAAGTCCAAAACATGCATATTCCAATTAACTGTTGAAGACATGGATTGTTGTAACAAAAACACTCAACATGCTGAGTGTACATGTAGATGAAGGAACTAGGCCATATTCATTTTCACTCAGTTACGAGTTTAAACCACGTTAAATGCACAATTATATTATTTTGTCAGTATTTTTTTAAGTATATTAAAACTTATATTTTTCATACAGTACTTCATGATGTTGATTACTAGCGAAAAGACATCCACATGGCCGATATCAGGCAGTGACACCTGAAGACATGTTCAAGTACTAGACATCTCTGCTCAGTAAACAATTAACTAGACCACTGCTTCTTCCCGTCATTATCTGGAGAAGGCACTGAGATGCTGAAGTTGTTTTTACACATCCTGAATATTTTATCTGGTTATTCAGGAAAATGAGAAGCCAGAACTGCAATTCAAAAAACACTTGTGCTTAGTCTTATTTGCAGAGATGTATAAAGTACTAGAGACCCATACTTGAGTAAAAGTACAAGTGCTCTATCAAAAAAGTGACTTGAGTAGAAGTCGAAGTGCTCTTTAAGCACCACACTTAAGTAGAAGTACTAAAGTATTCAACATTTTTTGTACTTAAGTATTGCAAGTAGTCTATTTTAAAATTTACTACTCAAGTACTGAAAGTAAAAGTAGAAGTATTGTGTTACGTAGCTATTAAAGAAAGTAGTCAAACGTTTGAACATATTGATTTTACTATTTCAAATGATTAACCTAAAGGACAATCACAATTCCTTTGACTGTAACTTCTTGTAAACAAAAAATGGTTACTAGGGTTAGTTAGCCCAATTTGCAAAATGATGTCATTAATAACTTACCCTTATGTTGTTTCAAACCCGTAAGACATCAGAGGGTCATTTAGAATTTTTTGAAGCATCGAAAATACATTTTGGTCCAAAAATAGCAAAAACTATGACTTTATTCAGCACTGTCTTCTCTTCCGTGTCTGTTGTAAGACAGTTAAAGAGGGGGTGAAATGCTCGTTTTCACTCAATATCCTGTTAATCTTGAGTACCTATAGAGTAGTACTGCATCCTTCATAACTCCAAAAAGTCTTTATTTTTATTATATTTATAAGAGAAAGATAGTCTGTACCGATTTTTCCCGGAAAAACACGAGCGCCTAGAGGCGTGACGTGTGGGCGGAGCTAAAGAATCACGAGCGCCAGTAGGCTTTTGAGTTGAGAGCATGTGGAAGCTGTGACACAGATCCAGAGGCTGAAATTTAACAAGAGCAGCATCAGCAAAGGCGGTATGCTATGTGGTATGTACTGAAACTGTCTATATTTGCTTAGCGGTTTTGGAAAATGACTAAGTTCCACTTTATGTCGTCTTTTTTTTTTTTAAGCTGTACATGTGGAAAGTGCAGTTTGATGACAACATCACATGTTGTTTACTTGATGTGCTTACGCACTAAGTTAACAACACAGAGATATTTGAAGCAGTTTTACTCACCGCATGTGGTTCCAACACACAATCGTGACCCTTTTCAGTTGGGACTGCATTATCCTTAAGAAATAAACGATGTGCAATCCGAAATGCAGGGAACAAACAAAAACACTTGCACAACTCCGTTGATGCTCTGTAAAAATAAACTCCATCCACTGGTCCCTTAATGCTGTTTCTCTTTTGGTAATCTGTGCAGGGTTGTCTTGCCCTGGCAACCAAAAACACACTTCTTTCGACGCTCTCGCTCTGATCAGGCTGTGCTCAGCCTCTCAGTGCTCTGCTATAAGGGAGCGCGCGCTCTTCTGCCGGACACTTAGGACCCATATAAGGAAATTCCGCTCCATCTAACGTCACACAGAGCCATACTCGAAAAAAACATTCCGAAACTTGTGACAAACCGGAAGAGGTTTTTTTGGAACACAAATACTCCTTCAAACGTACAACTTAATTTTTTGAAACTTTCTCCATGTTTAGCATGGGAATCCAACTCTTTAACAGTGTAATAAACTCAGTATGCATGAAATAGCATTTCACCCCCCCTTTAAAAACAAAGCAGTTTGTGATATCTGGTTCGCGAATTAATCATTCGATGTAACCGGATCTTTTTGAAACAGTCCACCAAATCGAACTGAATCGTTTTAAACAGTTCGCATCTCCAATACGCATTAATCCACAGATGAATTAAGCTGTTAACTTGTTTAATGTGGCTGACACTCCCTCTGAGTTAAAACAAACCAATATCCCGGAGTAATTCATTGACTCAAACAGTACACTGACTGAACTGCTGTGAAGAGAGAACTGAAGATGAACACCGAGCCGATCCAGATAATGACTCGTTCACGAGTCAAGAACCGTTTCTGTCAGACGCATCCGATTCGTGAACCGAGGAGCTGATGATACTGCGCATGTGTGATTTAGCGTGAAGCAAACCGACACACAGAGCGTCTGAACCGAACTGATTCTTTTGGTGATTGATTCTGAACTGATTCTGTGCTAATGTTATGAGCCCAGGTGCAGTCAACGCCAATGACGCCATTGCATCGAGCGCAAAAGAATCGGTGAACTGTTTTCTTCAACTGGTTTATTGAATCGAACTGTCAGAAAGAACTAACGTTACTGGTCATCCGAAAACCGATGCAACCGGTTCTTGACTCGTGAACGAGTCATTATCTGGATCGGCTCGGTGTTTATCTCTCTCTTCACAGCAGTTCAGTCAGCATGCGCAGTCTTCTTAATCGCTTGTTTTGCTCAATGATGTGGCAGCTTCATCAAACCTGCCATCTACAGTTCTGGCAGTGGTTTGTAATGGAATGATTCGTAACATTATTATAATTGTAACAAGTAACGATGCAGCACATAAAAAAAATATCGGAGTAAAAGTATTAAACTCAGCGAAAATATGTACCGAAGTAAAAGTGGAAGTAGGAGAAAAAAATAATACTCTAGTAAAGTACAGATACCGCCTTTTAGTACTTAAGTACAGTAGTGAAGTAGTTCTACTTCGTTACTATACATCTCTACTTATTTGCACACTCACCAACAAGGCTTTGGGGCATTTAGTCTACATATTGTATGAATGATGTATGAATACAAGGTTCTAAAGTATAGTTTCATGATAAATATATAAAGGTGATGATTAGGGCCAGCTGAAGCACATTCAGTGGCCAATCAATCACACAGAATGCTGGTCAGCACAAACCTCTTTTGACTACTGTCATTATAAAAAAAAAGATCAGCTTACCTTTCCTTATCAATTGCAAATTATTTGACTTTAATTTAGTGACAGGAACTTGAGTGCACAAAATGAAAGAGATGAAAAAGAATAAAAAGATTATTTCTTCTTATTTTTTATCAGCTCACTTGAAGGTAAAGGTAGCGACCGTACTATGATTTTCAGACAGGACAGAAATTGCCTCGTTTAGGAGAGGTGACATTGGCCCTTATCTTATACAACACACTCTTTTGCTGTGGGGTGTGCTTTTTCATGCACTTCTACCTGAATTGAAGTGTAAAATTGCAGAATATGGAGAACCATGCCAGCCAAATTTTTCACCTGTAAGTAAAATGTGTTCTGGGCTCATGGCCAGAAACATAGCAAACAGATAGATTGCTATTGATTATTGTGGTTGATAGTGACCGATGCCTGAACATGCAAATGTCTGCTGTCCTACTGGGCATTTATTTGAACTTGTAGCACAACATAATAAAATATGCTAGTGTTTACTGAACAGTCACCTCTTTGTTTTTCTTTATCTGAGGAACTGGTCAAGCACATGGGGCAGCTTCTTCTTTCGCTTCACACTGTCACCATTCCTTCATAAGCGAGCATCTCCGTCATCTTCACCAGGGTAAACAGACCATCACTAACTCTGCAGTTTTGTATACTGACCACCGTCACTAAATGGGTTGCCTTGCAATCTTCTACCAGGGACTGAAATCATATCTTCAGCTGCAATCGTCTGCCTACAAATGACACCATGGCTTTTCATCCAACTATCCATGTGGGTTTCCTATTGCATGAAATCATGCCTCTATGACCCTCCTGGCCTGCAATCCTCATCAGCCAAATGCACCACTCACCCTGAGGAAACTAAAAATCAAGTCAGGAATCTTGGTGTGATTCTGGAGACAGACCTTAGTTTCAGTAGTCATGTCAAAACAGTAACTAAATCTAAAAAACATTGCAAGAATTTTTTGTTTCCAGCCAAGACTTGGAGAAACTTGTTCATGCCTTTATCACCAGCAGGGTGGACTATTGTTATGGGCTCCTCACCTGCCTTCCCAAAAAGACCATTAGACAGCTGCAGCTCATCCAGAACGCTGCTGCCAGGATTCTGACTAGAACCAGAAAATCTGACCATATCACGCCAGTCCTCAGGTCCTTACACTGACTTCCAGTTACATTTAGGATTGATTTTAAAGTACTTTTACTCATATATAAGTCACTAAATGACCTAGGACCGAAATATATTGCAGATATGCTCACTGAATATAAGCCTAACAGACCACTCAGATCACTAGGATCAAGTCAGTTAGAAATACCAAGGGTTCACACAAAACAAGGGGAGTCCGCCTTTAGTTACTATGCTGCCCGCAGTTGGAATCAGCTTCCAGAAGAGATCAGATGTGCTAAAATTTTAGCCACTTAAGTTATTTTTCACATCAAGTAATTTTTTTTTTAATTGCTTGTTTTGTTTTTGTGATTAATTTTCTTCATTATTATTTTACTTTTATGTAAAGCACTTTGAATTACCATTGTGTACGAAATGAGCTATTTAAATAAACTTGCCTTGCCTTGAAGAGAAGACTATGTGGGACTCCTTGCGGTTAACAATCTGAGAGGTTATGGGGATAAGGTGTCGCCAGTACACATTTGTGCATCCTTGTTTCTTTCCCTCACTTCCTTTCCTTGCATTTTAGCTATTACTTAGCTGCTAAAGCAAGATGCCTGTTGAATTATATGAAACATTAGCTTTGACCTTCTGCAGGGCACACTGGAGGAATGTGTTATGTGGAGGGGTTGGGATGAACTCAGATGCAGACAGGAAGTACCAAACACAGGATTTATTAAATACAAAAGGGGAAAACAAAACCCACGAGGGGGAAAACAACGACTAGGGTAGACACTAAATAACTTTACAAGACACGATAAACAAGATAAACAAAGACTCTGAACACTAACTACAAACACTCACAGTTATACAAAGACTTCTTAGAGGGGTTACAAGGATACGATATCTCACGAGGCTGACATGTAGAAACACATATGAGGAAACAATCACGAGTAGGAACAATCTCAGTGTGGAACAATGAACCGACAAAAGACAGAGCACACTAGGGGATCTAAATAGGGGAACTAATTAAGACACAACAGGTGGCACAGATAGGGCAATCACGACAAGACTAGGATAACAAGGGGGGCGGGGCAAGGGAACGAGACAACACAAACACATGGCCCAAAGACAAGGCCACAGGAGTCTTAGAAGCACGGGACGAGGGCTGACGACGGGGGGTTTCGGGCCGGTCTGGGTGGTCTAGGGTGGGGAGTGGTCTCAGGACAACTGACAGAGGACTTGGCAGGAGAGGTCACAGGACACGGGGCAACATCTACTGGACACGGGGCAACATCGACGGGACACGGGGCAACATCAGTGGAGACAGGAACTGGGTCAGGAACTGCGTTAGCTTCGACTGGCTCGGGATCTCTGGGGACAAGACAGGACTGTTAGGGACTTGAAGGATCTGGACAAGACGAGACAAATAATCAGACAGAGTTCTGGCAGCAATCACAACAGGCATCTCCTTACGAGATGAGACAGACTGAAGTAATGCTTCTGCTGCAGAGTCAGCCACGGCTCTCTCCTCTGCCCTCACGACTGCGGACTTGGAAACAGTTCTCCTAGTCGCCGGTTCGGGGTCAAGGGTCACCGCTGCTGGCTCGGGCACGCCAGCGCTCACCGCTGCTGGCTCGGGCACGCCAGCGCTCACCGCTGCTGGCTCGGGCACGCCAGCGCTCACCGCTGCTGGCTCGGGCACGCCAGCGCTTTCCGCTGCTGGCTCGGGCACGCCAGCGCTTTCCGCTGCTGGCTCGGGCATGAGATGAGACAGACTGAAGTAATGCTTCTGCTGCAGAGTCGGCCGCGGCTCTCTTCTCTGCCCTCACGACTGCGGACTTGGAAACAGTTCTCCTAGTCGCCGGTTCGGGGTCAAGGGTGATGGCTCGGGCGCTCTCACCGCTGCTGGCTCGGGCACGCCAGCGCTCTCCGCTGCTGGCTCGGGAGGCCTCGCCGACTCAGGAGGAGACAGAGGCGCAGGACCGGAAGACCCCTTCTTCTTCCTCTTCCTCCTTGGACACGGTGCAGAGGTCACAGCTGGGACAGAGATGGGTTGGGGGAGTTCGGTCTCTGGCAGGGCTGACTCCGTCGCTGAGGCCTCTGAAGCAGACTCCCACGAGAACCGTCTCCCTCGCTTCTTGGGGAGACTGATGGGTGTGGGAGGCGCCTCAGGATTCGGGGGGGGGGGGGGGTCTGCCTGTTCCCCCAGTGTTGTGACGGCCAGATGACGACCCTCTGGGATCACTGGAAGTTGGGTATATGGTGGGGACCTCTGCGGCTCCTCCTGGGAGAAACTCTCCCACAGCCGGGCATAGTTCCGAAGAACCCACGAGAGACGAGTATGGGAGTGCAATCCTCTTCTTGTCGGTGGGGGACGACATCCAGCATTGCTGGCGGAACTCCAATTGGTGTTGTGGAGTGGTGGACATCCTGTCTGCTGAGTTTTGGTGTGGTCGGTTCATTCTGTTATGTGGAGGGGATGGGATGAACTCAGATGCAGACAGGAAGTACCAAACACAGGATTTATTAAATACAAAAGGGGAAAACAAAACCCACGAGGGGGAAAACAACGACTAGGGTAGACACTAAATAACTTTACAAGACACGATAAACAAGATAAACAAAGACTCTGAACACTAACTACAAACAAACACTCACAGTTATACAAAGACTTCTTAGAGGGGTTACAAGGATACGATATCTCACGAGGCTGACATGTAGAAACACATATGAGGAAACAATCACGAGTAGGAACAATCTCAGTGTGGAACAATGAACCGACAAAAGACAGTGCACACTAGGGGATCTAAATAGGGGAACTAATTAAGACACAACAGGTGGCACAGATAGGGCAATCACGACAAGACTAGGATAACAAGGGGGGCGGGGCAAGGGAACGAGACAACACAAGCACATGGCCCAAAGACAAGGCCATGTGCTTGTACACAAAACACGGGTCTGTCATGATCCTGCCTCAAGACTAGGGAAAAGTCAGGACATGAAGGCAGAATCATGACAGAATGGTCCAAGATGGATTTGTACAAGTGTCTACAGTTCAGATACAGAAGGGAGATAATGAAATACTGATTGGCAGTGTTGGGGAAAGTTCCTTTTTAAAGTAATGCATTACAATATTCTGTAACTCCCTTAAAAATAAACAAATTACATTGCTGAAATACTTTTTATGGAAAGTAATGTTATGTTACTTTTTTGTTACTTTTTACATTTTGCCATGGTTTGCTTGTTGTTTTTAATATATATAAAAAAGTTTTTATTTTACAAATTTAAAATCCCTTTTACACCAAATGTAAAATGATTATGCCCCAGGCTGAAGAAATGTAAATTCATGTCTGTACAGAAGAGGGCACAACTTTAACAGATTGCATGATGAATATAAAGCAGGAAAAGATAGTTCAACACTATTTAGCAATAACATAAATTAAACACAGATGTTTAATTTTTGCTTAGTATGGTTGAATTGGATTATTGATGGCCAGTAGCAAATACATTAGATAATATAATGGGATTAAATGCATAAATTATATTTGTCTCATTTAACATAAATTATTGCAGGTTTATATAATATTCTGCATTTGCATTAGACTGTTTTTCTTTATTTTGCGGAATACTGAATCTGTTTTTGTGCAGGTAATGTGTGTTAATGCATGTTCACAATGCATGTGACAACCATGGAAATGCCACAAGGCCGGTTGATTGAATGCCTTTTTTTTTCTTTCTTTTTCGAGTTTTTACAGATTATTTGATTGAGTTCATGTTGAGCCAGTTCCACCTCCTTCTTGCCATTTCATATGAACTGTGTTAAACTGGTGCTGAACCCAGGAGGAACACGCTATCAAAGAGCCCTACTGAGGTGGATTGTGATGGCAAGGAGGATGGGTGGCAGCTGCTGCTAGCTGAGGTGTAGCTGGAGTGACTTGGCAGAGAGATCGATAAATTAGCTGCTGTCCACTATATAGGTCACAGAGGGGCAGCTGCCATTTACTAGAGGACAAAGGAGGTGTTGCTGTTTGCAAGAAGCCAGAAGTGACAACTGTGGAAAGAGAGAGAGAACCAGGCCTGGGACATTTTATGTATTTTTTTCTAAATATTTGATTCAAGTTTACATTCATGTTGAGTAAGTTCCCACCTCCTTCTTCCATATCATCATATTATGAACTGTGTATCAAATACTACCAATTAAACTATTGTTCTTCAAAATATATTATTTTGTGTTCTGCAGAAGAAAGTATAAAGTAAATATATGAAAACATTTTTGATCTATTCATCCCTTGTGTGCACATAGCAGCAGAGTTGTGTTATCTTCATACATAAACTTGGAAAACTGCACAAATCAGTGTTATCTGTTAATAATGTTATGTTTTGGCTTGATTACTATTTGTATATTCATTATTTCTACCCACACTGTATTTTACCTATATCTTTGTTTCACATAGGGTGATGTTTCACATCACATCTTTGTTGACACATAGGGTATATTTTCTTATACACATATCAGAAGAAATAACAAGCATAATCCATTTCCTGGGTTCTCAGAATAACATTTCAGAATGAAGGTCTAATCTCTGTTATTTTATACGCATGGAAGAATTGCAAGTCAGCTGTGTCAATAGTTTAATGTCTACCAGCAAATTAGCAGCTATTCTGGTGAAGCGACTTTACAGTTTATGATAGCACCTAAGTACGTCAGCTGCAGTGCTAAATGTTTTTTTTCCCCTCCGTCTTGTGAATGATTCACATGCTCAGATTCATTCACACACAGGATAACTCACAGTAAGCAAGAACAGATGCTCTGCTGAATGTTCATGTGTGAAGCCGCTGAAGCAGCAAACTGGGCCTGTTATCCTGCCCAGCATGCATTTACATTTTTTATAGCTGCAGTATGCCGCTGGCAGTGCCGGCTTGTAAGGGAAAGGTATGCTGGAACTGAGCCAACTTAATTTTGCCCCTTCTAGGTCCCTTCTGAATGGGGTACAGAGGAGATCTTAAGTGGTAAACCTGATGTATTCTCATGCATTAAGGGGATTACTGCATGATAAGACACTGCAGATATTAAGAGACTTCACTGTCAAGGGATGCGCACAAGGGTTGCCAAGATAAGGAAGTGTTGTCTAATGAGGAACCAACAGCCCTCTTTAGTTCAGGTAGTACTGTTACTACAGTCGCATCCTCTATGATCCCATTTACCTTCTTTACCACCAACATTTGCTTATTACTTCCTTCCATATCACTTAAAATTCACAGGGCCTGTGAATTAAATGTTTTTACTATTTTTAAATTCCATTTAAAGTTAATTTTTATATTTTATTGGCCTTTTTTTTCTTGCACTTGGTTTAATAATTTTAATTTAAATTTAGATTCTAAAATGAAAATCAGAAAAGATACTATTTCCTTTGTTAATTATATTTTCTTGACTTTATTCTGTGCAATTTCACAACATTCTTCACAATATTTCTCTATAAATTAATAAGTACCTCCTCAATTATTTAAAGGCCTTGACTCTGTTCTGGAACAGAAAATGGTCTCCATTACTTTTTGGCAGTTGAGTGTGGCCAAAAAATGCATTAAAAATGCACCTCATGGCCTTGTTAAGATGTACTACCATGTGAACTGATCAAATAAAACTGATCAACTGATCAACTGATCAAGCTGTCTCACATCTAGTTTTCTCAGAAGACTATTAAAGAGAGAAAAAAAGTTACAGCTCACCAGATGTCTAATCTTATCAATTTTGAGGTCTTTTTGAGATCAACACTTGAGTACGGCAGTTACTCAGTGCAATTTTTTCAACATTTAATTTCAAAATTCTGTCAATATAACTGTAAAGGTCATTTCACATGATTCATGTCAACATTCCCAGATGCAGTGGAGCCTGGAGTAAACTGACAAGCTGCAGTGGTCAAGCATGTTAACACAATGCTCAAAGTTCAATCTAATTAATCTCTGACGCTATTTGGTGGTAATTAGAGGACAGCTTGAATAATGTAGAATGACATTATAAATTCTGGTGCAAAAATCTAACCAAGATGGAAGAGTAATCCTGTGTGTATACAAGATACAATGACATTCAGAAAATAATCATATTACACAATTTTTATATTTCCTGGAAACTAATAAATAGAACAAAAAAAAAAAAAAAGTTTTCCTGTGGTGTCATCAGCAACATTTTGATAGTTAGTAAAATGTCTAAACTGGATTATAAATAACTTTGCAACTACATGTAAAAATAACCCTCATTGCATCATTAGTAAACTATTATTAGTTTAGGTTATTAACATTAGGTTAGTGGGTTAGGTTGACATGTAATTTCAAAGTAACTCATATGTAACGATCGATCACAGGAAACAAAAGATCCAAGTGCAGTGTTTTAATGGGAAATCCAAAAATCAATATCCAAACAGGCAAGAGGTCATAACCATGAAATAAGTCCAGAAAAAAAACAAACATTAAACAAGAAAATGGAAGCTTTAGCCTAAGTTCTGCTAGGAAGACTCAATCACTTCGTCACTAATTGCCTTCATCATTATCCAATCACGTCTTTATACTCCTGTATAAAAGATCTTACACATGTTTGAGTTCACAGATTCCGAAGCGATTGTTCCTTGCTCAAGCTGTTGCGTTTATTCATTTACTTGCTATTGTTAAGTTCGTGTCCCGCAAACTATCTAGAGTTTGACGTTCCTCTAAGATGCACACGGGATTGTTGGCTTAGCTCCGTGTTGTGGTGATTATCTGCAGTTGTGTGTGTTGGATGATATACAAGCTTTTCTCGGCAGAGGATGTGAAACATTGGCGGAGTTCCGTGTGCTTTCCAGGGTTGCCAGGTTTTCTTAAAACCGCCAGTTACTACTAAAAAAATAGCCCAATCGCGTTCAAAAAGGATTTGTGTGTAGAATTCACATTCTAGGGGCTATATATGACACTATTGGGGTCACCTCAAACCCCGGACAGAAATAGCAACCCTCAGAAAAAAAAAAAAAAAAAAAAAAAACTATTGTTGGTCTATTGAGGCCTTTCCATGTCTGGCTATCATGGCTATTTTTCTGTACGGTCTATCAGGGCCTATCTGTGTCTGGCCATCATGGCTACTCTGTACGGTCTATCGAGGCCCGTCTGCGTCTGCCTATTGTGGCTGTCTGCGTCTGGCCTATCGTGGCTATTTATGTATGGTCTATCAAGGCCTGTCTGTGTCTGGCTATCATGGCTGTCTGCGTCTGGCCTATTGTGGCTATTTATGTATGGTCTATCAAGGCCTGTCTGTGTCTGGCTATCATGGCTGTCTGCGTCTGGCCTATTGTGGCTATTTCTGTTGGTCTATTGGGGCCTGTCCGTGTCTGCTTATCGTGGCTGTCTGCGTCTGGCCTATCGTGGCTATTTCTGTTGGTCTATTGAGGCCTGTCTGTGTCTGCCTATCATGGCTGTCTGCGTCTGGCTTATTGTGGCTATTTATGTTCGGTCTATTGGGGCCTGTCCGTGTCTGCCTATCGTGGCTGTCTGCGTCTGGCCTATCTTGGCTATTTCTGTTGGTCTATTGAGGCCTGTCTGTGTCTGCCTATCGTGGAAATTTATGTACGGTCTATTGAGGCCTGTCTGTGTCGGCCCATTGTGGCTGTCTGTGTCTGCCTATCGTGGCTATTTATGTATGGTCTATCGAGGCCTGTCTGTGTCGGCCCATTGTGGCTGTCTGTGTCTGCCTATCGTGGCTGTCTGTGTCTGGCCTATTGCGGCTAGAGGTTTAATCTAATGTCATCATACTGATCATGCTAACTCTCTTTTTATATCTTCCAGGAACCTTAGGATTCACAACTGGTGGGTATATTTCATCTACTTTTTTGGGGGGAAGGCTGGCCCCGTCTGGAGGTCTCATAATCCACCTAATTTTGGGTGTCGGCTGCACCCTTGCCTTCGTCTTCAGGCAGGAAATGCAGATTCGCTACCCTCGGATTACGAACCATGGACGAGGCCTTCCACCAAAGAAATTTAAAATTGTGCTTGCTGAGCTGTCAATAAATATATGCTTCGTACATCATTTTATCTCCCGAGTCTTTCTGGTAGAACTAGAAACCACAAGGGAACGTAAGAAAACTGGTTGACGGAAAATAAGGACTCCATCAAAACAGAAAGAGAAAGTCTGGTATTTATAGACAGGATAACAAAGGAGGTGGAGACAGCTGAGTGCAATAACAGGTGTGCAATTAACTCGGACCAGTGGGAGGGACTGAGGGCCAGGTCCATAGAGGGAAACAGAGAGAAAAAAAAACACACACACAAACACACAACCAAACTCAAGGCCAGGAGGGAACAGAAAGTTCAGGGACCCAGGGCCGAGCCGACAGGTCGGGTATCCAGGGTGGATCAGGTGGAACTGGAGCCGTGCGGTGGAGACAGAATCCCACCAGGGCGGCGCAGAAGACCACCACAGCCATGTGGTTGAGGCAGAAGCCCACCAGGGTGGTGCAGAAATCTAGAGTCGGCCATCCCACTGGGAGAGACAGGTGTGGCTGGGGTATCCCACTGAGACCGATGTTGCAGGTACATAATGAACCCCCAAACATCTAAGATCTCCAGCTTATTCATCTCCCACTCAGGCACAGGGTTGTCTAGGCAGGTGTTAAAAAGGTATTTTAGTGCCTCATCATTGTACCCCATGCCTACCGCCATAGTCCAGAACACTTGCGCTAAACCACCTACCTCACTCCCCTTTTGACAGAGGGTGGTTAATCTTTGGAATCTCCCCCTCTGCTCCTCCATGCTGGCTGGGGAATGGAAACGAAATCCCACACCGCTGGATCTCGACATGATGGAATCCTTCTGTAACGATCGATCACAGGAAACAAAAGATCCAAGTGCAGTGTGTTAATGGGAAATCCAAAAATCTATATCCCAACAGGCAAGAGGTCATAACCATGAAATAAGTCCAGAAACAAAACAAACAAGAAACTAGATACCACAAAGGAACGCGAGAAAACTGGGTGACGGAAAATAAGGACTCCATCAAAACAGAAAGAGAAAGACTGGCATTTATAGACAGGATAACGAAGGAGGTGGAGACAAGCTGAGTGCAAGAACAGCTGTGCAATTAACTGTGATGAAGGCACAAAGCTATGTGGGAAATGTAGTGCCTGCGGTGAGGTGCCTATGGGGAAGTGAGACCAGTAGTGGACACCCAGGGAAACACAGGCCAGACACCGTGACATCATAGACTGTAGAATTTCTGTTAGTGGAGTATCAAAATAAAATTATTTTGGCAGACATTAAGCAGACAGTCTACTAATACGCTAATGACTGTTAGTTGACATGGAGTTGACAAGTTAATTACAGCTGAAGTGGACTATCAAAAAATAAAAATGTCCAAATCTGACGGAAATTTTGTTCTGACAGGCTATGATTATATGCAACCAAATAATCCATTTGTAATCTTCAAGAATTGTCTAAAAACACATCTCTTCCAATTTATTTGGCCCTCTAACTCTAGCACTCTCTATTCTGATTATAGTTTTTTATAGAATATATGTACATAGCTTTCAAATCTTTTTATATTATATCTGTTTCTTTTTCTTTTCATTTATTATACAATTAACAAGAAAAAAAAACCCTAACACTAGCTTGCTCTATTCTTTTTATATTCTATCTGTTTTCTTTTTATTTATGATATTATTTAAAAGGCCCTTGCTAAAAAGCACTCAGGTAAACAACTAAACTGGTTCGAAGTTTGTTCCGAATTTCAGTCGGATTGAAGGGATGGAGTAGACATCAATCTAATTTGTATTTTGTCACATTTATATGTGCACATCAACCGGATCAATTTACTTAAATGATCATGAAAATGTGGAATGGAGCATTACAGGTTTTTAGCACACAAGCCCAAGTTTATCTGCTTGTAGAAAATTTGACTACGCCACCTGGGAAATTTCACCCAGGAAATACACTGTAAAAAAAGATTAGTTAACTCAACTTAACTAAATCAAGTCATCTTGTTGCTTTGATTGAGTTAATTTGAGTCAACTTATAGTGTCAAGTTTATTACACTTCAAAACATGAATTGATGCAACATGCCGTCGTCTGTTGACTCAACTTCCTGTATCAAGTAAGGTTGGACTTTAAAATATTATTTGAGATAACTTTAAGAGATGTTGGTTGAATTTTTTTGATCAAGTTCCTACAACTGTTAATCAAGTTGGCTAAACATGGAATACATAATTGATACAACTCGTGATTTGTTGACTCAACTTTCTGTATCAAGTTATGTGGGCTGGAAAACATTACTTGGGAGAACTTAAAAACATGTTGGTTTAAATTGTTTTATCAAGTTAGGGCAACATTATTACTTTTTTTTTTCTCATGCTCTATTGCCAAGTTACTTACAGCAATTGCTAGATTTCAAAAATTTAAGCAAATATCTACAAAAAAAACCTAAAAAATCTACACGAGAATTGGCCAGACAAACTAAAATATTGACACATGAAAAAAAGCTGAAAAGTAAGAGATTCAATTATATAAAAAGTAAGAGATGAAATCCAATTCAATAAGGACCTTTATTAAAACCCCAACAAGTCCAACTTCAACCAGCCTTGCTTTAAAATTGAGACATCAAAAAAGACCTTCCTTGGGACATGTTCAAAATTTTGCCTTTACACTCTCTAACACACTTTTGCTTGGGGCTGCTTTCTAACTGAAATTATACTGTTCCACAAATAATAATATAATACATAAAAATAAGTGCAGCCTTCCTTTGGCGAAAAAAAAAAAATAACTCTCCAAATTCAACTGAGTCCATTGTTGTGGATGTTCAGAGTTGCTGCAGTAAATTGCAGAAAGATTTGTAAAAACAAAACAACTAATGTATCTGAGAAACTTGCTCAAATGTCAACCAGAAAATGAACACGTTCAAACATTACAGAAATCTCCACTTCAGTTTGCTCTACAAGATAAAATACAAATTAGTGTCTGCAAGAGACATTTCCTCCACAGAAAGCAATAGACATCTGTTAGAACATAAAAACATGAACTGTTGTGACCCACAGAAGGGCTTTACATTTATTTCTTCTTACTACATAGTGGACAAATGGCAAGAAAATTAGAAAAAACTTCCTCATGGCCAAATGCAGAAACATCCTCCTGAGCCATCCCTCTAACTGAGCAGTTTTTTCTTTAGAGAGTGGACCCTGGGAGTGTACATCTCAGACCCGATTCCCATGAACAGGTGCTGAATCACCTCAAAAGTATATTTCATCTCTTTTGGATACTCTAGGTTCATCATGTACAGCAGGCCCATCAGGTTCACAAAAGCGTTGGGTACATCACCAAGATGATGCATTACAATCTTTTCCTCAATGACAATGGCAACATCGTTGTATGAAACTGAAAGGGGCTCTTTCAAGTCTTCAACGACCAAAAGGATTCCAATCACCATTCCTTTGATCAAGTCCTCCCCAAGATCTGTTGGCTTCATGCAAAAACAAACAAAAAACAAAAAGGTGCCTGTGCTTTAGACATGTTTTGCTATATAGTGTATCCACACAGAGGGTGCCTGAAATTATGTGTAACCGTGTCCATTGTGAACTAGTTTTTGTATCATTAAACAACATTTTGCTGCTTACCTCACATCTTTTCATCAATGTAAATGGATTGTTCTTCATGTACCATGGCAGTCCCTGCACAGCTGCTGCTCTCTTCCTTTGGTTTGATGCCTGCAAAAACACAATACGTGAATTCGGTTGATATCAGAACTCTGATTTTTGTCAACCCTCAAATGACGGAAACTGAGCTTTCAGTTCAAAGAGGTAACTTGAACTCTGGCCTTCTCTCCAACTACTCCATGTTACAGAGCCATTTTCTTATCTATTCAGTCAGTATCAAATGCCTATCCAAGTACATTAATTAGAGTTCAGACAGGAACCACTTTGGCAAGTTTACTTGAGTTTATTGAACACAATTTATCTTTGGCGGCATGGTTCCTTATGGGGGTTCTTGCTCCCAGAATAATTGAACATACAAGAGATTTAACATTAACCCCCCGGAACCATGAATTTAGAAATACATAATAATTAACACTTTTAATAAAGTCTTTAAAGCAAACGGTGATAATCATGTAGATGTGGCAGTGGTACATCTATCCTGTAGCCTGGTTGTGAAGATGGGTGTCTCTCTGCAAAGAGGTCCATGCCAGCTAAGATTTTTGGAAGCCTTAGTGATCTGAAACAAACAAGACGACAGCCATAAGGTGCGTAGTAATGTGCTCATGCATATAATGGGGAGGGAGGGAGGGTTGCGAGTCGTTGAGCATATTTACCGAGCAGTAGTGGCACGTATATATATGTCCCGTGTCTAATAGGAGAGATGTGGTGATTGGAGCGATTTGACAGCTGACCGCATCAGCTGTTCACAGCCTTGCTTCCGTGGCCTGACTGAACTGACGCTGTGCTCGATTTCAGACAGGAACCACTTTGGAAAGTTTACTTGAGTTTATTGAACACAATTTATCTTTGGCGGTATGGTTCCTTATGGGGGTTCTTGCTCCCAGAATAATTGAACATACAAGAGCTTTAACATTAACCCCCAAAACATAATGAGAGTATTACTGCCTGAAGAAGAACCCCCAAAACCAACCTTGTTCCAGTCCTGCAAAGAGAAAAGACAGTGTTATTGAGATATCCTTAATGTAACCTACTGGCTAGCGAAGGGGTATCTCCCTTCTTATGAGGCAGAAAATAGCGGGCCTCTCTATAATTAAGGTAGCTGGTAATAGCAGCAAGGGTATTTTCTCCAGCGGGAGAACCGCAAACGAGTAGCATGTCCCTGAGCTTGGTATGAGTGGTAGGAGAGTAGCGTTTCCTTGTTTTGTTCCTGCAAAAGAGAAAGTTATAGAGAATTTCCTTAAGCAGCCTATGGTAGGAGAGGCGTGTTCTCATGTCTAAAGCGAGGGAGAGAATAGCAAGTCCCCTCTTATTTTAAGTAGCAGGGGTGTTCATACTCTGCTGTAGGATGAACAGCAGTCCCCTGCAGCCATAGCAGCAGAGGGTGCTCTCTCCAGCTGCAGAGAACAGCAGGTCCCTTTCTTCTGAGGGGGAGTTCATCCCTCGCTTGAGGGATAACAGCTGCCCCCTCAGGTATCGCGGCAAGGGGGTAATCTCCCGCGAGAGAAAACAGCAGCCCATTTGAATTTATAAGTAGTTTTTTTTTTCTTCTCCTCCACGTTCAACTTCTCCATCTCCATTTAAGTAGCAGGGGTGCACATCAACCGGATCAATTTACTCAAATGATCATGAAAATGTGGAATGGAGCATTACAGGTTTTTAACACACAAGCCCAAGTTTATCTGCTTGTACAAAATTTGACTACGCCACCTGGGAAATTTCACCCAGGAAATAAACCCCAAAGTTTTTGATTAGGTCACCCAAGTCCATCACTTATACAAGAGTAGAGTAGAGATGTAGGTATCGAATAACATTTTTTTTTATATATATATTAACACAGTGAAATAGCCTCAGTCATTCTATGCCACCTTTGGCAGCTCTCTCCAATGACACTTAAATAATAAACCATTTGGTATAACACTCCTGAGGTTGATTGGTGTAAAGTGGAAACAAATATCTGTAGCCTAATTCTACATCACTTTCTACACTAATAACGACAAAGTTACAATTTTCTCTCTAAATATTCTTCAAGCCAAGTTGTGTGTTCCACGCTTAAGATATGGTCCCAGTTTAGACAAAGACATAAACTAACCAATTACTCTATGCTAAGCCCTCTCTGTAATAACCATTTGTTCCCTTCTGGCAAACTAGATTCCACATATGTACAGTGGCAGAGGGTAGGCTTAACAAAATGTATATGTGACTGGATGAGTCTTATCATGGATTGTGGATTCATTAGAATCAAAATTCCATTTTAACTTTGGCATATTGCCTATGGGAAGACATGTCCGCTGGCATGGAGTGATGTCTTGTCATACCTGCTTTGTTGTGTTCTAGTGGAGGCCTAGTGGCTTTATAAGGAGCAAGTCTTAGTGTGGCAGGGTCATTTGGCTCCGTGTTTGTCTAAGAATGAGACAAGAAGCACCTTTTCTTGTGGGTTTCCTTCCTTTTAAAGGGAGGAGATTTGTTTAAAGTGGATGTCTATTCGTGTTTTAATTTGTATTTTAGGTGTGGCCTGAGTGCTGGCTGTTGTTTCATAAGCCTGTATCTATGCTGTTTCTCACACTAGTTTCATCTGCGGCTGTTCTTATGGCTGTATTGTATACCATCCAATCCTACGGTCTCATTGTCCTTTGCATGCAGCTAACAGTGGGCCATCACGGTACTCGACTGCTGCTCCCCTAAGTATTCTGTGCATTTATATCCACAGGGGAATGTTTGAGCTGTGATACTCCTGAAGCTTAACAGAAGGGAAGTGGATTTGTTTCTTGTTTCTTGTTTCTTGCTTATGGATTTGGATGCACTGATTTGTTGTGGGGTTTGTCCCTTCTGTTAATGGTAAAGCTTTATTACAGTCTCTTTGTAACTGGGCATTTAACTGGTAAACCATTGACGAGACCATTCTTGACTGTAAAATAAATGTTTTATCTGGTTAAGTAATGTCTCTTGCTTCCTTTAGTAGTCTCGAACCTGTTCCCTTGAGTAGCACCTGAGGGTGCGAGGTATTTCCCTGGATGCAAGCCATAGGGTGGAGCATGACGCCGCATTGCTACATATAGATTTCTATATAGACAACACTTTTGCTAGTTTCAGTAAAATTTCAGTTACCACAATCCCATTTGTTCCGCTATATTCAAGTGCGCTATTTTATTCAAGCGCAGAGCTCAACTTTTCCTTGTTTACCACTTGCTTCATTGATGGATAAAATTCTGCAGTCTCCTATTAATCAAAACAGAATAAATAGCAGCAATATAGATGATTAGATCTCCAAATTAAGCTTTAATTTGACTGAATTAGAGGAGAGTAAAAGATGTCGGTATTGAAATACCTAACAAAATATGGGATGAGGCTCAGAGTAGAATAAATGGATCAACCTCCTTTCAAATCATTCACCGTGCCTATTATACAAAATGTAGAGTTTCAAGAATATATCCTGATGTTGATGAGGTGTATGACTGATGTAAATGTGAAACAGCAGACTTTGTCCACGTGTTTTGTGCTTTTCAACTATTGTCAACTATTTGTGCTTGAGACTATTGGACACTAATATTTTAAACACTAAATTGAGCCTTTTTAATTTAGAAATAAAACCCAGTATTGAAATTATTTTTGGTGTACCAGATCACAAAATATCATTGACAAACAAGATAAATGTCATCGCCTTTGCCACATTATTAGCCACAAGAGGAATTACTTGAGTGGAAATCAACAGTCCCACCTAAAGCTTCAATGTGGATGTGTGACCTGGTCTTATATTTGAAATGAGAGAAAATGTAATATTTAATGAAGGATCGTTAAAGGATCTGTCCAAAACCTTTATGAGACATGCCCCCTCTATTCACAAACGTCGAACTGAAACCAGTAGAAAGCTTCTGAGGTGAGGAAGTGCTCTCCTTCAGGGTTTCTAGCTGTTGGTGGTTCTTTGGGGTGCTCATGGCATTGTTGATCGGCTACACACTTTTTTCTGGAATAGCATCACGCAGTTGCTGCAGATTTGTCAGCTGCACATCCATGATGCGAAACTCCCACCACATCCCAAAGCTTCTCTATTGGATTGAGATCTGGTGACTGTGGGGACCATTTGAGTAAAGTGAACTCACGTAATGTTCAAAAAAACTTGTCTGAGAAAATTTTATCTTTGTGACATTATCCTGCTGGATGTAGCCATCAGAGGATGGGTACAGTGTAGGCATAAAGGGATGGACATGGTCAGCAACAATACTCAGGTAGGCTGTGGCATTTATTAAATGATGCTCAAAGTGTGCCAAGAAATGCACACCATTACACCACCAGCAGCCTGAACAGCTGAGACAAGGCAGGATGGATCCGTTCTTTCATGTTCTTCATGTAAAATTCTGACCCTACCATCTGAATGTCGCAGCAGAAATCGAGACTCATCAGACCAGGCAACATTTTTCCAATCTTCTATTGTCCAATTTTGGTGAGCCTGTGTGAATTGTAGCCTCCATTTCTTGTTCTTAGCTGACAGGAGCGTCCCCCGGTGTGGTCTTCTGCTGCTGAAGCCCATCTGTTTCAGGGTCTGATGTGTTGTGCGTTCAGAGATGGTATTCTGCATGCCTTGGTTGTAACAAGTGGTTATTTGAGTTACTGTTGCCCTTCTATCATCTCTAACCAGTCTGCCCATTATCCTCCGACCTCTGACATCAACAAGGCAATCTCTTTTTCTGACCATTCTCTGTAAAACTTCGAGATGGTTGTGCGTGAAAATCCCTATAGATCAGCAGTTTTTGAAATACTCAGACCAGTCCGTCTGGCACAAACAACCATTCCACGCTCAAAGTGACTTACATTTACATTACATTACATTTAATAATTTAGAAGACGCTTTCAAACGCAATCAAAAACAACAAAAGAGCAATGATATATAAGTGCTTTAACAAGTCTCAGTTAGCTTAAATGCAATACACATAGCAAGGGCTTTTAAATAATATTACTCAGCTGCTCGGATTGATTTGGGGAGGTCATTCCACCAGGAGGGAACATTTAATTTAAAAGTCCATAAAAGTGACTTTGTGCTTCTTTGGGATGGTACAATCAAGCGACGTTCACTTGCAGAACGCAAGCTTCTAGAGGCACATAAGTCTGAAGCAATGAATTTAGGTAAATGTGTGCAGAGCCAGTGGTAGTTTTGTAGGCAAACGTCAATGCCTTGAATCTTATGCGAGCAGCTATTGGAAGCCAGTGCAAACTGATAAACAGAAGTGTGACATTTATTCTTTTCGGCTAATTAAAAATAAATCTTGCTGTTGCATTCTGGATCAATTGTAAAGGTTTGATAGAACTGGCAAGAGAGCACTGAAATAGTCCAGCCTGGGCAGAACATGAACTTGAACAAGGAGTTGTGCAGCATGTTCCCGAAAGAAAGGGCTTGATCTTCTTGAAGTTGAATAAAGCAAATCTGCAGGATCTGACAGTTTTAGCAACGTGGTCTGAGAAAGTCAGCTAATCATCAATCATAACTCTGTTTTTGAAGGAGTTATGGTTGATGTCCCTAACTTGATGGTGAAATTGTGATGAAATTATGTGTTTTCTGCTAAAACAAGCAGTTCTGTCTTGGTAAGGTTTAGTTGAAGGTGATGGTCCTTCATCCAACCAAAGACATGTCTGTTAGACAAGCTGAGATGTGAGCAGCTACCGTTGGATCATCAGGATGGAACGAGAGGAAGAGTTGAGTGTCATCAGCATAGCAAGGAGTCTGCAGCAGCCAGTACTCCACACAGAGATCTGATCTCAGCATCACCAGTCTGTCTGGAATAACATGAATAAACAGAACAAACTGAGACAGACTCCATCCAGAAGAACTGTGGCAATGTCTCCAAGACACCTCAAGAAACCTGCCTGCAAAGCTACCTGAAAAACAATGCGCAAGTGCACCTAAGACAAAAGCTTTTTTTAATGCACAGTGTGGTCACACCAAATTTTAATTTAATTTAGTCTTTAATAGAAGTTAATTAATAAAATCAAATAATGACATTATTTTTGATTGCATCTTTTTATAGTATTTTTACACAAGTGCCTAAAACTTTGCACAGTACTGTAGTGTTGCAGGTTTCTTGAAGCGTTTTGGAGACATTGCCAAAGTTCTTCTGGTTTTAATCTGTCTCTTTTTTTGTTCTGTTTCATTATGTTATTCCAGACGGACTGATAATGATGACACCGGATCTCTATGTAGAGCACTTGCTGCTGTCAGACTCCTTGTGCAAACAAAAATCTCACTGGATTATTACATTTAATGGCAAAAAGAATGTTTGGAAATGTAAAGTCACTGACACACTTGTGGCATGTTTTAAACAGATATTTTTTTGTTAAAACACCACCAAAACACCATTGTATTGTGCATAATTAACTTAAACGGTTTAATTTTCAATTTTACTTAATTATCAATCGTTACACTAAGTTAAATGGTTTAATTTTCGTAATTAAAACAAAAAAAATCAAAAACAGAAGTGACGATTTCCAACGCATTTGATGATTACTGCGCGGAGGAGAGCAAGAAGTACATTACAAGTCAGTTAAGAAAATCTAAAGTTTTCCTTGTGTAATGTCAAAGTCTTTAATTTCTCTTAGAGTTTCTGTTTAGAGGGTGCTTTTGTTTTGCAGTCTAGTATTGTGTAATCTGTTTATTGCACTGTTAATAAATTATTTTGAGCGTTTGGGAGATGTAAAAGCGCACGACTATCTGTAACGTATTGACTTTAGTATATATATATATATATATATATATATATATATATATATATATATATATATATATATATATATATATATATACACTAGGACTGAAACAATTAGTCGACATTATCGACAACGTCGACAATAACACAAATTGTCTGCAAATATTTTTGAGTAGTGGTTTGGTCTCGTATCTGCCCAATGTGAAAGCCTGAAATATTGTGGTTTATATAACAGTCCTTTATGCGATAGATAGCTGTACAGTATCAGGGGCGTCGGACTGGGGGTAAATGGGCATGGGGGCCCATCAGGACTATGTATTCATAGGGCCGTGAATTTTGTGCAACATCCCTGTACAGTGTTAAACATGAAAATACAGAGTCAGTGTCGCTAGAATTATAACTTGATTTCCTGTTATAAAGCAGCTCTCCAGTATGGAACTAGCTAATGCTAAAATCATTTTATAAGTTGGGGAAAAAATATTTAATTAAAGTTTTAGTTCTGTTTAAAACTGTTTTGATTATCATAACCCAATAAGGTATTTTAAGAGAGATTGTATTTATCAATAAATGTTTATTTAAAAATAAAACATCATATCACTTAACTTTACTTTTATTATACATATGGGTTACAATAAGAGATGTTAATAGGAAGAATGATTCGTCATTCAGCTACTTCCTCCTATAACTGATCAAATGGCAAGAGGAGTTTCTCTTTCATCTCATTTTGTGTGCCAAATATATTTATCTGTATAAATTAATTGTATAATAGTAATACATAATGACTTTCAAAAGTGGAATTTATTACCTTTGTTTGTTAAAATATGTATATTTTAAGTAATTGCAAAAGCTGAATAATCAATAAATGTCTAACCATGAAATGTCGACCGCGTTTGGAGAGCCAAGAACCTTGAATATCTGGTTCAGGTGTGTCTAAATGGCTAGACCACCCAAAAATAATCAAGTCATTAATTACTCACCCCCAGAGATGTATAAAGTACTAGAGACCCATACTTGAGTAAAAGTACAAGTGCTCTATCAAAAAAGTGACTTGAGTAGAAGTTGAAGTGCTCTTTAAGCACCACACTTAAGTAGAAGTACTAAAGTATTCAACATTTTTTGTACTTAAGTATTGCAAGTAGTCTATTTTAAAATTTACTACTCAAGTACTGAAAGTAAAAGTAGAAGTATTGTGTTATGTAGCTATTAAAGAAAGTAGTCAAAAGTTTGAACATTTTTTACTATTTCAAATGATTAACCTAAAGGACAATCACAATTCCTTTGACTGTAACTTCTTGTAAACAAAAAACGGTTACTAGGGTTAGTTAGCCCAATTTGCAAAATGATGTCATTAATAACTTACCCTCATGTTGTTTCAAACCCGTAAGACATCAGAGGGTCATTTAGAATTTTTTGTAGCATCGAAAATACATTTTGGTCCAAAAATAGCAAAAACTACGACTTTATTCAGCATTGTCTTCTCTTCCATATCTGTTGTTAGAAAGTTCAAAACAAAGCAGTTTGTGATATCCGGTTCGCGAACGAATCATTCGATGTAACCGGATCTTTTTGAAACAGTACACCAAATCGAACTGAATCGTTTTAAACGGTTCGCGTCTCCAATACGCATTAATCCACAGATGAATTAAGCTGTTAACTTGTTTAATGTGGCTGACACTCCCTCTGAGTTAAAACAAACCAATATCCCAGGTAATTCATTGACTCAAACAGTACACTGACTGAACTGCTGTGAAGAAAGAACTGAAGATGAACACCGAGCCGAGCCAGATAATGACTCGTTCACGAGTCAAGAACCGTTTCTGTCAGACGCGTCCGATTCGTGAACCGAGGAGCTGATGATACTGCGCATGTGTGATTTAGCGTGAAGCAAACCGACACACAGAGCGTCTGAACCGAACTGATTCTTTTGGTGATTGATTCTGAACTGATTCTGTGTTAATGTTATGAGCCCAGGTGCAGTCAACGCCAATGACGCCATTGCATCGAGCGCAAAAGCATCGGTGAACTGTTTTCTTCAACTGGTTTATTGAATCGAACTGTCAGAAAGAACTAACGTTACTGGTCATCTGAGAACCGATGCAACCGGTTCTTGACTCGTGAACGAGTCATTATCTGGCTCGGCTCGGTGTTCATTTCTCTCTTCACAGCATTTCAGTCAGCACGCGCAGTCTTCTTAATCGCTTGTTTCGCTCAATGATGTGGCAGCTTCATCAAATCTGCCATCTACAATTCTGGCAGTGGTTTGTAATGGAATGATTCGTAACATTATTATAATTGTAACGAGTAACGATGCAGCACATAAAAAAAATATCGGAGTAAAAGTATTAAACTCAGCGAAAATATGTACCGAAGTAAAAGTGGAAGTAGGAGAAAAAAATAATACTCTAGTAAAGTACAGATACCGCCTTTTAGTACTTAAGTACAGTAGTGAAGTAGTTCTACTTCGTTACTATACATCTCTGCTCACCCCCATGTTTTTTCAAACTCGTAAGACCATAATTAATCTTCAGAGCACAAATTATGATATTTTTTATGAAAATGTGAGAGCTTTCTGAACTTCCATAAAGGCTGCAATGCAACTGAAATGTTCCCAGACCCAGAATCGTAGTAAGGAGATCAGTAAAACAGTTCATGTGACATCAATGGTTCAACCAGACTTTTACAAAGCTACAAGAATATGTTTTTGTGCAAAGAAAACAAAAATAGTGACTCAAATCACATTCCATTATGGAGAGTAACAAGAGGCATGAATATTGCTTTCCTCTGCGTGTAAACAAGGCTCAGTGCATGCGTGTTCTAGGTCAGCAGCACCATGTGCATGCATTATTTACGTGCTGTTGATAATGCTGGAAGATGCAATTTGGAGAAGAATTGTTGAATAAAGTCGCTATTTTTGTTTTGTTTGCACAAAAAAGTATTCTTGTAGCTTTGTAAAATTACGATCGAACCACTGATATCACATGACTGTTTTACTGATGTCCTTACTATGACTCTGGGTCTGGGAACATTCCAGTTGTGTTGCTTACCGTGCAGGGTCAGAAAGCTCTCGGATTCATCAAATATCTTAATTTGTGTTCTGAAGGTGACTGAAGATCTTGCGGGTTTAGAATGACAAGAAGGTTGAGCAGTTAATAATATAATTTTCATTTTTAGGTAAACTATCCCTTTAATTGGGAATATTGCTAAACTCTGCAGGACAGTGGCTTTCTGTGCTGATCTGGCCCAGTACCATTTTCCACTGTAATGTTCGTTAGAATCCCATCTTGACTGCTTGCCTGTATTTCCCATAAGGAAATAGATGAATGACTGACTTTTTTTAATTTTAGGGGGAAAAAACAAAGGCAAAATTTTGTTGTTTTCATCTTCAGATGAAATTGAAGTATACAAATGAAGACCCTAGCAGTAAGGAGTATATGGTGAGTTTTTTTTTTTTCAAGGTTAATAAATTCTTTGTTAAAGTTAACCCTTTTTAAAGTAACTAGAACTAATTGGATGGAACCAGTGTCCATAATTTTAATGAGTAATTTGAAACAAACCTCCTTATGTTGATAGAGTGAAACAAATTTGGCTAGATTGTAATAAACCAAAACATGTTCAGTTAACTTAACCGGTTTAAGTTAAAGCATAGTGAATAAATTGATTTGGTTGGACACTATTACTACTATTTCACATAGAATTTTCCTCATTCAATTGTGTTGTCACAACACAAGGAGCTTGCATAGATTCAAAATTCCGCTGTCCATAATTAAATTAAGTTTAAAGAGTCTTTTTTTTTTTTTGAGTGTACAGCAAAACAGAAATAACTGACTGAATTGTTTTGTTGGTGAAAATAGTTGCCTAAGAATTTTCCACAGTACTATGTGTATGCATGTACTGTATGTACTCACTGTTAAAGAGCCAGTGACTGGCAACTAGAGGTCTTCTGCACACGAGACCCGTCGACCCCGGACCCGACCCGGGACCCGTACGGGTTCGGGTCTATATTTTAAATCATCAGCCGTGTCCGGGTCGGGTCCGAATCTATTACCTCGGGTCCCGGGTCTGTTTAACATTGTGTGTAATACCGGTGCGATCGCCGATCGGAGTCATCGGACTCGGAGAACATCCGGCCGTTATCAAAGACTGCTTGTGTTTATTGTAGCTTGCAACTTGTAAAATTAAGAAAAGAAAAGAATGAGCCAAAAAAAGTGATCTCTCTCTCTCTCTCTCTCTCGCTCGCAGACTCAAGAGTTAATACAAGTGCACACACGGTAATGCTTGCAGACTTGACACACTCATGTTTAATATATTTCAAATCAGCAACACAATCTGAGGTGAACTGTCACATGAATGTTTTCTATTACGCTCAAATTGCGTTAAGGCATTTTAGGTTGATAAAGCTAGCACGCATGTGCAGTGCAGTCATGTTTCTATGGCCAGCAGTGAGGGACACTTCGACCGCCAAACCGCGTTTTACATTTTCTCCCATTTTTATAATATTATAAATGAACCGTTTAATCTTAAAGTTTTAGTGGTTCAGATTCAGACTCGATGCTGAGCAGAGAGCACAGACAGAGATCAGATGATAGTAAATAAATAATGTCAGCGGCCATGGCATTGCACGAGCGATCGTTATTATAGTTCAAAAGGCAAACAGTGTAAGTTATTATGCGAATTAACTCCAGTCAGAATGTACATGCGCACAGTAGCATTTGTCATCCGTCACCGTGACATCAAGTGGACTTTTGAAGCTGAAATAATGAGTGGATTCAGCTTGGACTTGGAATAACGAGAGGAATAACATGAATAACTTTCTTGACGGAGGATTGTAATGCATCACAGGCAGTCAGGTACAAGGAAGAGAGACCACGGCTCTTTAAATTAGGTAAGACAAAAAGCTGTATTCTTCGCAACAGGTTTATTGACTTGTAATAGCAATTTAAGGTGGAATATGTCAACGTCGGGTCCAGTCTGGTCTGTGTCTTCCCGGCGGGTTCGGGTCCAGATTTCAAGTAATATACGGGTCCGGGTCGGGTCCGGGTCGGGTCTCGGATCTACACGGGTCCGGGTCCAGCTTTTGAAATAATAGACGGGTCTGGGTCGGTTCGGTGTATTACATTACGGTTCTCTGTCGGGTTCGGGGCAAGAATTTTTGGACCCGTGAAGACCTCTAATGGCAACTGATTCAAAGAATAAACACACAAAAAGTCAAACAACCACGAGGAAAATGTTACATAAAGACTAATTTACAAAATTAGAAGAATAAACAAAAGCAAATTTCACAGAGAGAGAGAGAGAGAGAGAGAGAGAGAGAGAGAGAGAGAGAGAGAGAGAGAACAGAAAAAAGAACTCTGTTCAAAATATGTGGAAGACAGAACTGCGTAGTCCGTTTGTCTGTTCAAATAAAAAATCCTCCAGAATTTTCTACTCATAACCACATACAAGACACTTACCAAATGTAACAAGGAGTCAGAGACGTTCGGATCCATATGCTGTGGTTTAATAAAGAGAATTTGTCAGACAGGCAGTAATCAGAGCACAATGTCAAGTATGTCAGGGATATCCAGAATCAGTAACAGTAACAAGCAGGGGTCAGGGCAGGCAGCAGAGAATCGCAGTCTGTATAAACAATCCAAGATCAGAAAAGATAGGAACAAACACAGGGAAAACACTCCGAAATGCCAGACAGATGTAACCCAGGTTACTAGTGGTTAGTAGCAGAGAGAATATTAGAGCAAATATGAGATTAAATATGTATCTGTGACTAAATAAAATAATTATAAACATAAATCTTTATAAATAAAAAATATATATTAAGGATTATAATCTCATTCAATGAAATTGCATTTTGAATGACGTCATTACGTTTTCCAAGTTACAACGCAGCGCGCGATCTAGATTCTTTTTTTTTCCGTGAAATTGAGAGGAGAGCAGATGGCTGTTGCTGATCCAAGAGATTAAGTGCTTCAGAACTGAAAATAAACGACGACTGAGAGAAAAGCAGGGTGTGTCTGAAGGTGATATCTTCAAATGTGGATCATCGGGAGTTTTCCGGATTTTTCATATACATTTGAATGAGTTTTCCTTGGCCAGGTTTTTTTTTTTCTCTCTCTCTTTGCTGCTCCATGTGATGTTCTGTTGATGCTCATCTACTGCATGTGGCCTGTTCTGGATACGGATCAAGTGTAGTGTGAACCTTTTCCTGGATCGTGAACTGTCTCAACTCTCTCCTGTGCTCGTAACGGTGGAGTTTGGACTGGCGAGCCACCCATTGGCTGAAAGTTGTGAACATTCCTGTTTTGAAAGAGCACCGAAGTTGAACTTGTTCATCTTCAAATGGTAGGATTGGAATTTTAGACTTAGAGACTATGGATTTCATTACTTCCTGGATTCTTGGACTAAATTTATGGACTGCCTGGTTTTTTTTTTTTTCTTTTCAAAGAATCATTCTGATTTGTTAGTTGCAAGCAGTGGACTCTTGTTAAATTTTGAGTTGTTCAGAGTAAATTAAATTTTGTTTATTGGGTGTAAAAGTATCTTTCAGAAACTTGTTTGAGGTTTATGGGTAAATAATTGCTGAATAATTAAACTAACATTTAAATTTATGTACAGAACATTAAAAAAGAAAAAGAAAAGGTTGATTATATGCTTAATGATAAACTACTATAAAATTTAACCTGTTGAATTAGATATCCACGAGGTAGAAAAACGGAAGGGAAACGTCAATTTACTTTCATGAGTTATATTGCTCTAAGTTTGTGAGGGAAAAAAGAACGTGGTACAAATCCTGAATATTGAATACAACTAACTGAGGTTATTGTATACTGAGTGTGAGGAAACAAAACTGATTTTTTTTTTAAATTCACTGTTAAAATATAATCTTTCTTATTCATACCTCAACCCCCGTGTCTGAGTGGTTCACTGCTGTCGCAGGAAACATCCTCCCTACATTTTGCGTACCTCTGTGTGGAAATTCATCAATATATAACCCGGAGATTGCTTTATTCTTCTGCTGATTATGCGGATCAGCATCAGGTCAGGTCCACAGGGATTTCTTCTTTCAAACACAAACCACTCAAATATGCAATACTTTTCATTTTCGAAGAGCTGGTTTTGTTCTGACTGTTATGTAAGATCAATGTTTCTGACTGTCAAATGAGACGCACAGAGATGTCTGATAAAGCAGGTTTTATTAACTTTATTTGATAACATAATTTATAACTAACTGTTCAATTAAACGTAATATGGTAGGTTTGCATTAAATAAAAGATCGCTGTTTGCATTCATGTGTGTTTTCTATGTTTATTTGTTTTGTGAAAGATCTGCAGCATAAATCATTATCTGTCTATGAGCAGCCATGTATATTGCTATTCTTTTGCATTAATTATCAGATTAAACAGATATTAAAATTAGTCATGTATTTTTTTTACTGTGTAAAATAATAAAATATGTTGTGAAGATAACGATGAAACAGACTGATGTATGTGAACAATTGAGAAATGGATACTTCTGAAGATAAATCGCAGCCCACGTCTCATGAGGTAAATATTTAATATATATATAAAAAAATAATGCAAACATTTTCGTGAAATAAGTAATTTGTACATTTACATATTTGGTAAGATAGAAATACATTATATAGCTGTGTATACACACCATGAGTTCAACTTTCATCTCGTGAACAGTAGGGAACATTATTGTATTTAAGGGGGGGGGGGGGGGGTTACACTGTTAAAGAGTTGGATTCCCATGCTAAACATGGACAAAGTTTCAAAAATTAAGTTGTACGTTTGAAGGAGTATTTCTGTTCCAAAAATACTCCTTCCGGTTTGTCACAAGTTTCGGAAAGTTTTTTACGAGTATGGCTCTGTGTGACGTTAGATGGAGCGGAATTTCCTTATATGGGTCCTGAGGCACTTCTGCCGGAAGAGCGCGCTCCCGTATAGCAGAGCACTGAGAGCACAACAGACTTCACTGATCAGAGCGAGAGCGTCGCCAAATGTCACAAAAGGAGTGTGTTTTTGGTTGCCAGGGCAAGACAACCCTGCACAGATTACCAAAGAAAAAACAGCATTAAGGGACCAGTGGATGGAGTTTATTTTTACAGAGCATCAACGGAGTTGTGCAAGTGTTTGTGTTTGTTCCCTGCATTTCGAAGATGCTTGTTTTACAAACAAGGCCCAGTTTGACGCCGGATTTGCACATCGTTTATTTCTTAAGGATGATGCAATCCCAACGAAAAAGGGTCACGATTGTGTGTTGGAACCGCAGGCGGTGAGTAAAACTGCTTCAAATATCTCTGCCTCCTTATAAGTGCGTCCGCCACCCATCGGAGACCTGGGTTCGAGCCCCGCTTAAGTCTATGCGTGCATTCCAGAATTTGCTCCTGTCTATGAGTCCGCTCCGTTCTAGTCCATTAATCCACTCCTGAGCCCTCTCAAGTTTATGAGTTCAGTTCTGGGTTTGTTCCAGTTCCTCCCGAGGTGGCGACTTCTGCTGCAGAACCTCTTCAGGTGGCAGCAGCATCCACTCCAGTTCCTCTGATGGTGACGGACACTCCTGAACTCCACCTCTATTTTGTTTTCTAGTGTTCTGTCATATGGAGTAGTCCAAAAATGTATCTTGTACCTGTCACATTCACAGTCTAAAAGAATATTGGCAGAGGAAAGACTAAAAAATAGAGACATTTGTCTCAGACATTTTCTTTCTTAAGACACTGTGTGTGGTGTCTTAAGAAAGAAAAGTACAGCTTTCACATCTTTATTACTTCTCTATTAAGAGGCATTACAGTAATAGAGACATTTCATTCATTCACATTAAAGCTTTCTTTAACCGCATTTCTGCACAGTTTGATATTGAAGGTTAAATTTCAATTATCTGCCATGGCAACACATGCAGAAAGCCCTCTGTATTTCAGCACTCATATTGTATGTAACCCCGATGTCTGGCCTGTGCTATTCCTGGTGTCTTTTTTTCTAAAGTTGTTGCCAATTCATTGCAGACAGTTTTAATTGGAAGAAAGGAAATGTAAGGAAATGGCTAATTCTAATTACACCTCACATCAAGAAAAAAACACTGTGTGTGTGTGTGTGTGTGTGTGTGTGTGTGTGTGTGTGTGTGTGTGTGTGTGTATATATATATATATATTCAACATTCTATAAAATATAATGAATATAAAATGCAGATCGACTGTGCTGGTGGTTGTTGTCTGCCACAAAAGCATTTGATAAGTGGTTCTTCTCAGCATTCACAGCTGAAAACCCTCGCTCACGCTTGACTGAAAGAAAGCCAGATAAGTTTGACTGCCGATTAAGATCTTGGAGAGAGATTTACCATGTAGCACTACTTTCTGTAATTTGCAGTGTGGACAAAAACTTTAGCTGCAGTATGTCTCTTGATTGTCTAAATATATGACGTATATGTATACCTTTTTATAAATACAGAAGATAGACACAAGCAGTCCTTGAATTTCATTGAATTAAAAAAAACAAAAAAACAAAACAAGCAAAGCATCACATGCTGAGTCACAGGCCCCACAGGTGAAGCAGTACTGGAGAATGTTATACATTTGGCATTATATGATTTTTAAGAGCTCTCCCAAAAGAGCTCAGGCATCGGTAAAACATTTACTGTAATAAAGTAAAAAATAATAATTACATTTCATTTAACTTAATTGAATACCTTGTTTAATAAAAAAGACAATGTGCAGGACAGGCACTTGGTTCTATGCAACCTTGTTTCAGTGATTTTAAGTTGACTGGATGCTGAGATGTGGGCGCAAATGTAAAGCTGAAGTTTAAAAAGTCTAAATACTGAGTTCCTGTGGCTCAGTGGTAGAGTATTGTGTGAATGGCGCAAAATGTTGTGGGTTCAATTCCCAGGAGACACACATACTGGTAAAAAACAAAATGTATAGCATGAAAGCATGCTTTAGCGTCTGCTAAATTCATAAATATAAATTATTGAGAAGTCCTATATACGTCACCTGAGAATCTTTTTCATGGCCAAGTTTATATATTTTTATTAAACATTATAAAGTAATTTTAAGCATTTTTTTTTTTTTTTAAATTAACAATGAAACATGCAGATTAAATCTATCTATCTATCTATCTATCTATCTATCTATCTATCTATCTATCTATCTTCTCTCTCTCTCTCTCTCTCTCTCTATATATGTACAGTATTGTTCAAAATAATAGCAGTACAATGTGACTAACCAGAATAATCAATGTTTTTCGTATATTTTTTTATTGCTACGTGGCAAACAAGTTACCAGTAGGTTCAGTAGATTCTCAGAAAACAAATGAGACCCAGCATTCATGATATGCACGCTCTTAAGGCTGTGCAATTGGGCAATTAGTTGAATTAGTTGAAAGGGGTGTGTTCAAAAAAATAGCAGTGTGGCATTCAATCACTGAGGTCATCAATTTTGTGAAGAAACAGGTGTGAATCAGGTGGCCCCTATTTAAGGATGAAGCCAACACTTGTTGAACATGCATTTGAAAGCTGAGGAAAATGGGTCGTTCAAGACATTGTTCAGAAGAACAGCGTACTTTGATTAAAAAGTTGATTAGAGAGGGGAAAACCTATAAAGAGGTGCAAAAAATGATAGGCTGTTCAGCTAAAATGATCTCCAATGCCTTAAAATGGAGAGCAAAACCAGAGAGACGTGGAAGAAAACGGAAGACAACCATCAAAATGGATAGAAGAATAACCAGAATGGCAAAGGCTCAGCCAATGATCACCTCCAGGATGATCAAAGACAGTCTGGAGTTACCTGTAAGTACTGTGACAGTTAGAAGACGTCTGTGTGAAGCTCATCTATTTTTAAGAATCCCCCGCAAAGTCCCTCTGTTAAAAAAAAGGCATGTGTAGAAGAGGTTACAATTTGCCAAAGAACACATCAACTGGCCTAAAGAGAAATGGAGGAACATTTTGTGGACTGATGAGAGTAAATTTGTTCTTTTTGGGTCCAAGGGCCACAGGCAGTTTGTGAGACGACCCCCAAACTCTGAATTCAAGCCACAGTACACAGTGAAGACAGTGAAGCATGGAGGTGCAAGCATCATGATATGGGCATGTTTCTCCTACTATGGTGTTGGGCCTATTTATCGCATACCAGGGATCATGGATCAGTTTGCATATGTTAAAATACTTGAAGAGGTCATGTTGCCCTATGCTGAAGAGGACATGCCCTTGAAATGGTTGTTTCAACAAGACAATGACCCAAAACACACTAGTAAACGGGCAAAGTCTTGGTTCCAAACCAACAAAATTAATGTTATGGAGTGGCCAGGCCAATCTCCAGACCTTAATCCAATTGAGAACTTGGGGTGATATCAAAAATGCTGTTTCTGAAGCAAAACCAAGAAATGTGAATGAATTGTGGAATGTTGTTAAAGAATCATGGAGTGGAATAACAGCTGAGAGGTGCCACAAGTTGGTTGACTCCATGCCACACAGATGTCAAGCAGTTTTAAAAAACTGTGGTCATACAACTAAATATTAGTTTAGTGATTCACAGGATTGCTAAATCCCAGAAAAAAAAAATTTTGTACAAAATAGTTTTGAGTTTGTACAGTCAAAGGTAGACACTGCTATTTTTTTGAACACACCCCTTTCAACTAATTGCCCAATTGCACAGCCTTAAGAGCGTGCATATCATGAATGCTGGGTCTTGTTTGTTTTCTGACAATCTACTGAACCTACTGGTAACTTGTTTGCCACGTAGCAATAAAAAATATACTAAAAACCTTGATTATTCTGGTTAGTCACATTGTACTGCTATTATTTTGAACAATACTGTATATATATATAGAGAGAGAGAGAGAGAGAGAGAGAGAGAGAGAGAGTATTGTCCCCACGATATTATAAATACATCCAGGCTAATTTGGTCACTTGGCATATTAATCTTGATAAAGTTTGTACTGCATCTACAGTTGTGAGGAGCTTCTTTCTGAGAAATTAAGGCCAGCTTGTATTTCCAGATGCATGCCAGTTCCTGCTAAACTTGTGCAGCCATTATTGGTAAGATAGCAGTTCTCAATGGCATAAATGTAAAATAAAAAACAGAAATAAAATCGAACTATTATAATAAATGATAGCATATAAATACAGCTTGCAAAACCTTGGTTAAGGGATTGAAAATATGGTCGTGCAGAATAAGACATTAATATCTGCATTATTAGGAATAATAAACATCAAATATGCTAATAATATGAAAGCTAGTAAATACTGGTCCCTAAACAAAATTGTTACACTTAACTTGCATACAGCCCATTGGAACACTAGAACTACAGGGACTTTTTGGTTAAAATTTTACACAGCTCCATGTGAGTGTCTTCTGTAAGGGCACAATAAATACCCTCCTACACATCCATTCGTCAGCCTCTTTGACCTGAAGACAACGGTCTCCACCCACTCAAACTGAACTTCTCAGTAGGTGTGTGGTTCTACCACTCAGAGTCCGTTCATCCTCTGATGCATACTGCTCACCAGGACATCTGCCGCAGAACCTCCAGAAGTGCACAATGTTAAATTTATATATTTGAAGCTGGAGAAGACCTGGAGTATATAGCACATGAGTTTTCTTGGTAATGAGCCACATTTCATATGTATTTTGGTGTGGTGTTTGGAAAAGGGTTGTGAACATCCATTGGGAAGCCTTCACAGGACACTTGTGATGTAAACATTAACCTCAGTGAAGGGTAAAGGCCTAATGAGTTGTTCATTTGTTGCAGATACTCGTAGGATCCATCTATTGGGGAGAGCCGGTTTGTTCCTGGCAGGCTGTTGTTGTCATCACCACTGGGTTTCTGGCCTCTTATGCACTTTATGACTGAGTGCAGAACCCAGTTTGATCTTGGCAGTACAAATAGGGATGGTTTGTTTAACCTTCTGTGTGTGTGTGTGTGTGTGTGTGTGTGTGTGTGTGTGTGTGTGTGTGTGTGTGTGTGTGTGTGTGTGTGTGTCTTTCAAATACTAAGAGCCTTCCCATCTGCCATGTGCCTGTGGATCTAATCTAAAATATATATTACATACATGTTGGTAAACTGCCATTGTTTAAAATCATGTGCATTGGTGGCTTATTAATTAAATTAAGCACACTAAGAATTTACTCATAATAGAAGTTGTGGGGTAACGTTTCTAAAGTGCTTCTGGGTAAGCTGTGCCAGGGAAAAACAAGCCTTGTGTTAGTTTTGCCAGGAATACTTTCTGATACGTCATTAATTCAAAACACATATTTAATAGGAACATGTTGTTGTAGATAGTCACATTCATAACTGACATTTTATGCTTGGAAGAGACATTTTCAGTGGAGCAGGATTTATAAAAACTGAATTTTTGTAATGATAAATTTCATGGGCCTCAGGACTCTACAATGGACTCTAACATGAGGATAGAGGAAGAATACCAGGGGTTGAGGTTATCCCATGGACATATACATTATAAAAATCTAAAGCAAGGCTCATAAACTAGAATCAATTCTTAAACGCAACATTACAGACTTCAGAGTTCAGCTACAATTGCTGTTCATCATTCATTAATGACTTGTAATATAAAAGCCACAAGCTTAGAGAGAGGCTGGTGTGAAATATTGCAAAAGCTTTTAGTCCATTAAGATGTCAATGAGGGTTGTTCTCCAGTGCCACCTACATGGCTGCAGTTAGACTGAATAACAGGATGTAGGAATACATTTTATTCATGTTTATCAGTCTCTCCCAGAGAATGCTAACTGAAGAAAAACAAGTGAGCAAGTTGTACAGCAGTATACACTCTAGCATACATCCTAATCATGCCTCTAGCCTATGAAAAGCTGTTCAATGCTCCACTGGCTCTCAATTGGAGCCCAGTGCTGCTTTTCAATCAGCTGTGTGTCTCCTGTGGGTTCTTAGACGAGAAAGAGAAGGAGTGGAGACACATAATAAAAACACATTCTCTGTGATTAATATGATTCTCCCTCAGCCTCAGAGCAATTGACAACTACACTCAATCAGAAACAGACTCTATTAAAACGCATCGATTCCAAACACCAGGTGAAACAAACTAAACAGGCTTTAAGTTCTGGAAAGAAACGTGGAAGTACATGCATCACTCACTGAGTGAGTGTGTTAATGCATACTGATGAAGAAATTATGGATCGGAAAATGCAGAGCACCGTTTTTCCCAAATACCTTTAAAATATTATAATGCATAATAAAATGTTAATGCATTTAACTTGCACAGAAAGTAGTTGACTGGGGTTGAGCGTGGTGTGGATGAACAGAAAAGATGGAGATTTACTGTTGATGATTTATTTGAATGCATAAACATTTACACTATGGCACTTCAAATCGGGACTTGACTAACTGAGGCTCTAGGCCCATATTTATCAAGCTTCTCAAAGTGCCATGCTAGTCTTGAATGCTGAGAATTTATTACAATTACTCCTACTTTCAAACTTAAGTATAAAAGCAAGTTATCACATTTCTCAAAGCTAAGAATCACTCTTACTCTTACAGTTATTTAAGACAGCTCGAGAGGTCTCAAGTGGTCAGGAGTTCCCGGTGGGGCCTTGTGATGGAGACAGAATCGTATGTGTGCGAATCTTTCAGAAGATGTTCTTGAAATGTTTGATGACAAGCAGTTAACCAAAACGTTACATTTCCTCAGTTATTCAAACAGAAATGAGCGAAGAATAGAAATAATATTATAAATTACTTGATAGTGCAAGTATTATAAGTGACCCTGGACCACAAAACCAGTCTTTAGTGTCAATTTGTTTTTATAAATATATATATATATATATATATATTTTTTTTTTTTATTGAGATTTATACATCATAAATAAGCTTTCCATTGATGAATGGTTTATTAGGATCTGACGATATTTGGTTGAGATAAAACTATTTGAAAACCTGGAATCTGAGGATGCAAAAAAATCTAAATACTGAGAAAATCACCTTTTAATTTTTCAAATGAATTCTTAGCAATGCATATTACTAATCAAAAAATAAGTTTTGATATATTTAAGGTAGGAAATTTACATATCTTCATGGAATATTATCTTAATTAATATCCTAATGATTATTGCCATAAAAGAAAAATCTGTAATTTTGAGCCTTACAATGTTTTTTTGGCTATTACTAAAAATATACCCCAGTGATTTTTTTGTGCTCCAGGGTCACATATATAGACTTTGTTTGTTCCATGAACTAACAGATAAAAATAAAAATAATAATAATAATGAACAAAAACTTCCAAATCTTTTTAAAGGTGATAATTTTATTGATGATAATCAAAAACAAAACAGGTAATACAGATATACAAATGATAATGCTTGGCAAACTGAACATTAGCTAACTTTCTTCAAAAACACTTTTCACAAATCAGAGTCAACCTGCTTTAAATGACTTTTTCCACACATCAGTCTACAAAGTATATACAGTATCTGTCTATAAAATCTAACAGCTGAAAATCCATTTCAGAGAATAATCAAGGAAGGGGAATTGCAGAAATCCTCCAATGCAGATGTGCAAAGCTTGTCACATAATTGTCAGGATCTTGGCAAGGAGGAACTCAGGTGCAGACGGGATTTACAACACAAACAGGTTTATTCACAAAAAGGGGAAAATAAAAACCCACGAGGGGGAAAACAAGGACTAGGGCAGATACAAAAAAATAACTAAACAGGACTGATAAGGCAAGATAAACAAAGACTCAAAACTAGAGAACACTGACTACAAATAAACACTCACGGTATACAGGACACAGTATCTTAAAGGGGTTACCAGGGTATTATCAGGAATCACAATCACAATTCTTAGGGAACAAATCTCAATGAACCGACGCAAGACAGAGCACACTAGGAAAGCTAAATAGGGGGAACAATCAAGACACGACAGGTGGCACAGATGGGACAATCAAGACACGACTAGGTTAACAAGGGGGGCGGGGCAAGGGAACGAGACAACACAAGCACATGGCCCAAAGGCAAGGCCACGTGCTTGTACACAAAACACGGGTCTGTCATGATCCTGCCTCAAGACTAGGAAAAATCAAGGACACGAGGGCAGAATCATGACAGAACCCCTCCCTTAAGGAGCGGCTTCCAGACGCTCCTCAAGGGAACATCAAACACGAGACATGACTGACATGATGGACTGGGACACCGACACAAACCAACAAGACATGACAAATAATAACAAAGGCAGACATGAATACACGACGGCAGGGTTAGGGTGACAAATCAAAAAAAACAAACAGGGAAGGGGAGGAGGCGGGACCACAAAGTTCATGGGGGACAGACCAGGGTGAGTGGGTGGGGCAGGAGTTTTAGGAGGACAGGACGAAGGCTGACGACGGGGGGTACGGGCAGGTCTGGGTGGTGAGGGGCGGGGAGGGGTCTCGGGACAACTGACAGGGGACATGATAGGAGCAGACGAGGGACGCGGGGCAACACTTACGGGACGCGGGGCAAGACTTACGGGACGCGGGGAGACGACAGCTGGACACGGGGGGACAACATCTACTGGACACGGGACGACAACATCTACTGGACACGGGGGGGACAACAGGACACGGGACATCTACGGGACACGGGGCCACATCAACAGGATACATGACTTCATCAGCAGGACACGGGGCAACACTCACGGGACACGGGGAGACGACATCTACGGGACACGGGGAGACGACATCAGGACACTCGGGATTTCTGGGGACAGGGTCTGAGGACAAGACAGGACTGACGGGGACTTCTAGGATACGGACAAGACTAGACAAATAATCTGAAAAGGCTTTAGCCGCTAAGACAATTGGCATCTCCTTACGAGATGAGACACCTTGAACTAAAGTCTTTGCTGCAGAGTCGGCCGCGGCACTCTCCTGCGCTCTCACGACTGCCGACTTGCATACTGCCCTCTTCTTTGCCGGCTCGGGCACGCCAGCGCTCACCGCTGCTGGCTCGGACACGCTCACCGCTGCTGGCTCGGGCACGCCAGCTCTCTCCGCTGCTGGCACGGGCACGCCCACCGCTGCTGGCACGGGCACGCCCACCGCTGCTGGCACGGGCACGCCAGCGCTCTCCGCTGCTGGCACGGGCACGCCAGTGCTCTCCGCTGCTGGCACGGGAGGAGACAGGGTCACAGGACCGGCAGGCCCCCTCTTCCTCCTTGGGCGCGGTGCAGAGGCCACAGCTGGGTCAGAGGCGGGTTGGGGGAGTTTGGTCTCGGGCAGGGCAGTCTCGGACGCCGAAGACTCAGAAGTTGACTCCCATGAAAACCGTCTCCCTCGTTTCATGGGGAGACTGCTGGCTGTGGAGGGCACCTCAGGACTCTGGGAGGGGCTTGCCTGATCCCCCAGGGTTGCCACGGCCAGGACACGACCCTCAGGGATCGTTGGCAGCTGGGTAGGTGGAGGGGACCTCTGTGGCTCCTCCTGGGAGATGCTTTCCCACAGCCGGGCATAATTACGGAGGACCCATTCCCCCTCAGGCGAGTATGGGAGGGTGACCCCCTTCCTGTCGGTGGGGGACGACGTCCAGCACAGCCTCCGGAACTCCGCCTGACGCTGAAGCTCAGAGGCCCTCCTGCCTGCTGAGTTCCTTGGTGGTCGGTTCATTCTGTCAGGATCTTGGCAAGGAGGAACTCAGGTGCAGACGGGATTTACAACACAAACAGGTTTATTCACAAAAAGGGGAAAATAAAAACCCACGAGGGGGAAAACAAGGACTAGGGCAGATACAAAAAATAACTAAACAGGACTGATAAGGCAAGATAAACAAAGACTCAAAACTAGAGAACACTGACTACAAATAAACACTCACGGTATACAGGACACAGTATCTTAAAGGGGTTACCAGGGTATTATCAGGAATCACAATCACAATTCTTAGGGAACAAATCTCAATGAACCGACGCAAGACAGAGCACACTAGGAAAGCTAAATAGGGGGAACAATCAAGACACGACAGGTGGCACAGATGGGACAATCAAGACACGACTAGGTTAACAAGGGGGGCGGGGCAAGGGAACGAGACAACACAAGCACATGGCCCAAAGGCAAGGCCATGTGCTTGTACACAAAACACGGGTCTGTCATGATCCTGCCTCAAGACTAGGAAAAATCAAGGACACGAGGGCAGAATCATGACAATAATACCCATAAAGACTTGTAATAACTGCCCATGGTGCTTCATAAGTATTGCATTAAGAGTATGAATACTTATGCAATATACACCAATGATCACCTATATAATAACTTGTAGGACCTGGGTTAGCCCACGAAACTGCAGGAATGTGGGAAGGTGTTGATTATACATTGTGGGGTGGTGGTGATAAAACTCAAACCTGCTTTTCCAAATTGAACCATAAATATTCAACTGGGTGTATTTGGAGGCCAGGGCATTAACAGAAAGGCATCAACAGTGCATCCAGGTGTTATAGCCTCTATTGGTAATCAGCATATCCACACTCAGCCATCAACATGATGCACCAGGGATGATCTTGGGCCCATTTCATGCGCTGTTGGAAATGGTGTGCAGTCACATTCGACATCACATTCGACTTTAAACTAAATGAGCCAATGCATTTTGGCAACTGAGATTTGCATCTTGAGCTGAAATGCACATTCATCTGTTCTATTGTTCTGCCTATCATACAAAGATGCTTCAGCACTGAAAGAGCTAGTTTCACTAAAAGAGCAAAGAGTGTCTTTTTAAAGATGTCATTCCACCCATGTGTTTACCTGGTACTGGATGACAGTCCTAATCGTTGCCTGTATTTGGGCATTACGCACACTGAGGCTGCTTGGGTGAGTAATGCTCTCACTGTGGGAGGATGACCATCTCAGGATTGAGGCTGAGACTCCAATACCTCAAGAGAGGTGAAGTTCCCTTACCTATGACTCAATATAGTTCTTCTTCTGTTCCACAGAAGAGGATAACTTTGGTGAACAGTAGGGCCAAACCCACCAAGTAAATCTCTCTAGCACTCCACACACTGTGGAGCTGGGTGAACGTGTTGGTTCTTCTCATGGGAAATGGCTGTTTTGAATTCATTAATTATTTTTCATTGAATTAAGGTTTTATTGGAGCGTGCTTTAGCAAGCTTCAGACATTTGTCCCTGAGACAAATTTGTATAAGTGTTATGCACTAGCTGTAGTCAAGGCTGTGTTTTTAAATGATAGTAATGGAGTACAGGCAAAGCAAAACCAACCAATGCTTGAAGCTTGTGCAATGCATTCACATAGAGTGAACACCCACGCTCACATTTCTCTTACTCAAGCCACACACACACACACACACGCTTGCTGTCTCCAGCCCACACCGCCATCTCTGCGGGTTGGCCATCATGTGCTTTCTTCCAGAATTAATAAAGCCACTCTTGACTCCGTTTATCTGTGCGTTTATAATGCTCCCTTTGATTACCATTAGTGCCAGCTTTTCTTTTCAATCAGTCAACACACATCCCAACACATTCAGATCTCTGCAGGAAGCAGTCAACACATTTCCCACAATATGCAATCATAGACAACTTTCTCAGGTTGTTTCAAAACAGCATTTACCGGCATATTGACTGAAAGTCGGGTGCATGTTAATAATTATCCTTTTTTTTAATACTTCTGTGAATGCAGATTGCATTTTTATTTATTTATTTATTTATTTATAAATAAATAAAAATGATGTAGTGAGAAACTTTACTGTACTTATGGTGGGGGTTTCTGAGTAATTAATGTGTTAATGTTAAAGTGTATCAGTCAGTCCTCTCTTTCTTATCTGCTAATGTCTCCACTGCTAAAAGTACATACTATCAAAAATTGACAATTGGTCAGTCGTATGCACTTTAAAACATTTTACTCATTCCTCCTCCATCATTTCTAACAGCTGACGACTTTGCCACATTCTTCAATACAATTAAAACAATCAGCGCACAATTTTTCACTCCTCTGACATGCATTCTTTTTGGCTCATTAAAATTTTATCATGTTGCCGCGTTCTGGATTAATTGTAAAGATTTGATAGAACTACCGGTTTTCTCCCAAAGTTAATATACAGCCTATTATGATAAAGCTGTAAACAGGAATCTGAAAAGAAAGTACTGTCATATATACACATACTATTATGAAGAGAAACACTGTAAATGTTTAATGTTTAGCTGTCGTTATTCCTCATGTTGTTGAGTAAAGAAAACGTCCACAAAAATGAGTTCATTCAGAGCCGCACAGATGAGATTATTCCCACTGATTAAAAACTTGCTTTCAAATGCATCACTCTACTGGCCATCTTCAGTGTGCACAGCTAAAAACACATCTCTTCAATATTTATTTGACCCTCTAACTCTAGTACTCTCGATACTAAAAACAAACATAAAAAAAACACTTGCTTCTCTAATCTTTTTGCATTCTATTCATTTTATTTTTTACTTATAATACAATTAAATATTTCTGATTTTCAGATTTTTGATTAATATAAGCAAAAAGGCTTCTAATTCTGGCTTGCTCTATTATTTTTCTATTCTATCTGATTTCTTTTTATTTATTAAATGATTTAAATAATTAAAATTGGTCATGTCCTCCATTAAGCTAACTGAGACTTGTTATAGCACTTATATATCATTGCTCTTTTGCTGTTTTTGATTGCTTCGGTTGTTCTCATTTATAAATCACTTCTAAATGCTAAATGTCTGAATGTAATTTAATGTAATGTCAGTTGATCACATCTGCCAAAGTATTATTACTATTAATTGTTAATTATTAAAACACATTGTAATTATTATTGTTGTATTTAATTATTAAATACATTTACAAAAATTTTGTAATAAACAAAAATAAAGAATTATATGAATTATAAGGTATATCTGTTACATCCTAATACTGAAGGTGAACAAAACTGATCTAAAAAAGGCTTTTCGTGTGGTTTACAATGATTTTTTTAGATTCAGCCACATCCTCATTTGATTTAACCCAAACGCTTGATACAAATAATTTCAACATTGTTACAGATACAGATACAAATACTGACTTTGCTTAACAACATAGAAAACACAACTACCCGCAGCTCTCTAGCTTTGTATTGGGGAATTGTGCATGGTCAAGCATGACTCACATTTTCTTCAGAAAACATACTCTAGGTTCATGTTTTTATTTTTAAAGAGAGGAGTATGTCTTTTATTGTAACAGCATTTAACACATGCTGTTGAGTTGCCAAAACATCTTGCACAGTTGCACTGCTGAAAGAAATGTTAATCTTGTTGAGTACATATTTGCTCTGTGAAGAAAAAAAAAGAAAAAAAACCCTCTCAAGCAATCTGTGAAGATTCGTTTTTATGGATATTTGAATTACATGTGCAAATATGTTGTGCAAGAAATGTTATATGCCAGAGAGCGCAATCACGTTAACAATGCAGCACCCAGCAGAGAGAAGCAAATGATTGCATCACTTCAAACAGAGAAAGCAAAATGAATATTCTTCCAAGGTATGGGAAAGTGGCACTTTAATGCAATCATCCCCAACTGTCAGCACAACTCAGAGAAATGGGCAATGAAACACTAGATATAAAATGTATCTATAAAGGTGAATTATAATGCTCTCTTTCATGCTTGAGCTGTCATAGTTTGCAGCAAAGAGTCATGGGCCGTCCTGCTGTGTAAATGCTGGTGTGGTGATCAATTAGGAGATCTGAGGCCTGTTGTGTTGTTGTCACGTCATCCATTACACAGCTCGCAAGACACGGATGACAGACAAATGCTAACAAGATGAACGAGTGGATCTCCATTTGGCATTTATCAAAGATGTGTGCCTCTAGCTCTTGTGTCTGAAGCAGATGCTCATATCTTTACCCTGTGATGTGATTAAACCATAAACATCTAACACTTTATATGACAATGTTTAAAGTTCAGTGTGTAGTTTGACTTTTTTTTTTTTTTTTTTTTTTTTTTTGCAGATACAAAGATTATTTGGAATATAATCCTTAGATTTCACATATTCTATACTGGCCCATAAGTGGTTTCTCTATTTAGTTTTGTGAACAATATTTTATCTGCAGTATCAAATACCACATTACAAAAACCGTTTAGGGAAACTCCTAAATGTACTGTACATTATGTGTATGATTGGCCAAAGCTTCTCCAGCAATGAGTCGTTTGTTTGAGGTTCATCGTGGATACCACTGCTGCTGTTCTTAAGAATCAGACTGAGAGCATTTCCAGCCGAATTCCCTCAATTTAACATGTGACTTGCAAGTCAATGAAAATATTTCTCCAAGCTTCCAAAATTATTTCCTTATTAAGGTAATTTTCCCATTTGTCCCTAACATGCTCAATTTGATCTTTTTTAATGTGAGACAAGGCTGGTATATAGTAGACACAGTTTTACCTAAACTCCTTAAGGTGAATTGTTTTGAAATATTGTTCTATTTGTGAAAATTGTTTAGGTTTAGGATTTATTTTATTTATTTATTTATTTTTGGGAGGGGGGTTGAAAATAAAATTTCTTAATGGAAGAAATCTGTAAATGTCAGCTCCTGGTACACCAAACTCAAGTACCATGTGTTTTTTTGTTATTTTTTTATGTACTACCAGCAATAAGTTAATGAATAAAATGTAAGTTATACAGTTCTTTAAGTGTGACATGTCTGATGGGGCAGTGTCTCTGTTTGACTGCATGTCTCTCCATGCTAAAAAATGTCATTGTCCATCTCTCTAAACAGCACTTTTCTTCACAAAAGGGGATAGCTGACAATGGCACACAAGAGCGCTTTGTCCTCTCTATTTCTAACCATATTATATGAGACCTATCTGATACCCACACTGTCCTGGCTTTTTATAATTGTGAAGAGCCCAGCCTCTCAGATATATGTACAGTATGTGGAAAATAATGTTTTTTTTATTTTATTTATTTATTTATTTTACCTTAAAAAAAAAAAACATTTAATTACACCAGTGTGGCATTTGGACCAATCAGACACACCATTTTTCATTTGATTTAATAAATCAATTTTTCATTAGATGAAGAAATGATCACAGACTCCTCTAAACATACTAGGATGTGTGCGAATGACTCCAGACCCTGGTTTACATGGCAACCACGACACCTCAGCCAGACCGGATAACATTTAAGATCTAAAAGTGTGTGCAGAGAATTGTCCTCCTACTATTTTCTCTGAGAAATACTGCTATAAAAATTGACTATTTAGAATGAACAAATATATAGTTCAGGTCATTGTGTATGTTGTTACTGTTCTTGTATATTGTCTTTCTGTCTTGTATACTGTTTTATGCACGCTTATGAACCTCTAGTTCATGTAATCTTACC